>NW_026542889.1:0-114391 GCF_028750875.1 Macrosteles quadrilineatus
ATTATTATTATAAAAATATTATAAAATATGTATTTTATATTATGATCAAAAACATTTATATACCTATATTTTATTTGTATATTATCCTTCCTATAATATTATTATATATATGTATTATTAATAACAAAAACATTATTAAAAAGTGTTCATTCATATATAATTATTATTATAAAAATATTATAAAATATGTATTTATATTATGATCAAAAACATTTTATATATATTTATTTGTATATTATCCTTCCTATAATATTACTTATATATGTATTATTCATAACAAAAACATTACTAAAAAGTGTTCATTCATATATTATTATTATTATAAAAATATTATAAAATATGTATTTATATTATGATCAAAAAACATTTATATATATTTATTTTGTATATTATCCTTCCTATAATATTATTATATATGTATTATTCATAACAAAAACATTATTAAAAAGTGTTCATTCATATATAATTATAAATTATAAAAAAACTTTAAACTATGTATTTATATTATGATCAAAAAAACCTGTCAATATTTATTTGCATATTATCGTTTCTATAATATTATTATATTTGTATTATTAATTACAAAAACATTACTAAAAAAGTGTTCATTCATAATATTATTATTATTATAAAAAACTTTAAAATATGTATTTATATTATGATAAAAAAAAACCTGTGAATATTTATTTGCATATTATCCTTCCTATAATATTAATTATATCATGTATTATTAATAACAAAAACATTATTAAAAAGTGTTCATTCATATATAATTATTATTATAAAAAATATTATAAAATATGTATTTTTATTATGATCAAAAACATATATAATATATTTATTTGTATATTATCCTTCCTATAATATTAGTATATATGTATTATTAATAACAAAAACATTATTCAAAAGTGTTCATTCATATATAATTATTATTATAAAAATATTATAAAAATATGTATTTATATTATGATCAAAAACATTTATATATATTTATTTGTATATTATCCTTCCTATAATATTATTATATATGTATTATTCATAACAAAAACATTATTAAAAAAGTGTTCATTCATATATAATTATAATTATAAAAAAAACTTTAAACTATGTATTTATATTATGATCAAAAAAACCTGTCAATATTTATTTGCATATTATCGTTTCTATAATATTATTATATTTGTATTATTAATTACAAAAACATTACTAAAAAGTGTTCATTCATATATAATTATTATTATAAAAAAAACTTTAAACTATGTATTTTATATTATGATCAAAAAAAACCTGTCAATATTTATTTGCATATTATCGTTTCTATAATATTATTATATTTGTATTATTAATTACAAAAACATTACTAAAAAGTGTTCATTCATATATAATTATTATTATAAAAAACTTTAAAATATGTATTTATATTATGATAAAAAAACCTGTGAATATTTATTTGCATATTATCCTTCCTATAATATTATTATATCATGTATTATTAATAACAAAAACATTATTAAAAAGTGTTCATTCATATATAATTATTATTATAAAAATATTATAAAATATGTATTTATATTATGATCAAAAACATTTATATATATATTTATTTGTATATTATCCTTCCTATAATATTATTATATATGTATTATTAATAACAAAAACATTATTCAAAAGTGTTCATTCATATATAATTATTATTATAAAAATATTATAAAATATGTATTTATATTATGATCAAAAACATTTATATATATTTATTTGTATATTATCCTTCCTATAATATTATTATATATGTATTATTAATAACAAAAACATCATTAAAAAGTGTTCATTCATATATAATTATTTTTATATAAAAAATTATAAAATATGTATTTATATTATGAAAAAAAAAACCTGTCAATATTTAATTGCATATTATCCTTACTTATAATATTAATATATATGTATTATTATTATTATTAAAAACATTATTAAAAAGTGTTCATTCATATATAATTATAATTATAAAAAATATTATAAAATATGTATTTTATATTATGATCAAAAACATTTTTATATATTTATTTGTATATTATCCTGCCTATAATATTATTATATATGTATTATTCATAACAAAAAACATTATTAAAAAGTGTTCATTCATATATAATTATAATTATAAAAAAACTTTAAACTATGTATTTTATATTATGATCAAAAAAACTTGTCAATATTTATTTGCATATTATTGTTTCTATAATATTATTATATTTGTATTATTATTTACAAAAACATTACTAAAAAGTGTTCATTCATATATAATTATTATTATATAAAAAACTTTAAAATATGTATTTATATTATGATAAAAAAAAACCTGTCAATATTTAATTGCATATTATCCTTCCTATAATATTAATATATATGTATTATTATTATTAAAAACATTATTAAAAAGTGTTCATTTCATATATATAATTATAATTATAAAAAATATTATAAAATATGTATTTATATTATGATCAAAAACATTTATATATATTTATTTGTCTATTATCCTTCCTATAATATTATTATATATGTATTATTAATAACAAAAACATTATTCAAAAGTGTTCATTCATATATAATTATTATTATAAAAAATATTATAAAATATGTATTTTATATTATGATCAAAAACATTTATATATATTTATTTGTATATTATCCTTCCTATAATATTATTATATATGTATTATTCATAACAAAAACATTATTAAAAAGTGTTCATTCATATATTATTATTATTATAAAAATATTATAAAATATGTATTTATATTATGATCAAAAACATTTATATATATATTTATTTGTATATTATCCTTCCTATAATATTATTTATATATGTATTATTCATAACAAAAACATTATTAAAAAGTGTTCATTCATATATAATTATAATTATAAAAAAACTTTAAACTATGTATTTATATTATGATCAAAAAAACCTGTCAATATTTATTTGCATATTATCGTTTCTATAATATTATTATATTTGTATTATTAATTACAAAAACATTACTAAAAAGTGTTCATTCATATATTATTATTATTATAAAAAACTTTAAAATATGTATTTATATTATGATAAAAAAACCTGTGAATATTTATTTGCATATTATCCTTCCTATAATATTATTATATATGTATTATTAATAACAAAAACATTATTAAAAAGTGTTCATTCATATATAATTATTATTATAAAAAATATTATAAAATATGTATTTTTATTATGATCAAAAACATTTATATAATATTTATTTGTATATTATCCTTCCTATAATATTAGTATATATGTTGTATTATTAATAACAAAAACATTATTCAAAAGTGTTCATTCATATATAATTATTATTATAAAAATATTATAAAATATGTATTTATATTATGATCAAAAACATTTATATATATATTTATTTGTATATTATCCTTCCTATAATATTATTATATATATGTATTATTCATAACAAAAACATTATTAAAAAGTGTTCATTCATATATAATTATAATTATAAAAAAACTTTAAACTATGTATTTATATTATGATCAAAAAAAACCTGTCAATATATGAATATATATATGAATGAACACTTTTGAATAATGTTTTTGTTATTAATAATACATATATAATAATATTATAGGAAGGATAATAGACAAATAAAATATATATAAATGTTTTTGATCATAATATAAATACATATTTTATAATATTTTTGATAATTATAATTATATATGAATGAACACTTTTTAATAATGTTTTTTAATAATAATAATACATATATATTAATATTATAGGAAGGATAATATGCAATTAAATATTTACAGGTTTTTTTTATCATAATATAAATACATATTTTAAAGTTTTTTATAATAATAATTATATATGAATGAACACTTTTTAGTAATGTTTTTGTAAATAATAATACAAAATATAATAATATTATAGAAACAATAATATGCAAATAAATATTGACAAGTTTTTTTGATCATATAATATAAATACATAGTTTAAAGTTTTTTTATAATTATAATTATAAAAAAACTTTTAAACTATGTATTTATATTATGATCAAAAAAACCTGTCAATATTTATTTTCATATTATCGTTTCTATAATATTATTATATTTGTATTATTAATTACAAAAACATTACTAAAAAGTGTTCATTCATATATAATTATTATTATAAAAAACTTTTAAATATGTATTTATATTATGATAAAAAAAACTGTGAATATTTATTTGCATATTATCCTTCCTATAATATTATTATATATGTATTATTAATTACAAAAACATTATTAAAAAGTGTTCATTCATATATAATTATTATTATAAAAATATTATAAAATATGTATTTATATTATGATCAAAAACATTTTTATATATTTATTTGTGTATTATCCTTCCTATAATATTATTATATATGTATTATTCATAACAAAAACATTATTAAAAAGTGTTCATTCATATATAATTATAATTATAAAAAAACTTTAAACTATGTATTTATATTATGATCAAAAAAACCTGTCAATATTTATTTTCATATTATCGTTTCTATAATATTATTATATTTGTATTATTAATTACAAAAACATTACTAAAAAGTGTTCATTCATATATAATTATTATTATAAAAAACTTTTAAATATGTATTTATATTATGATAAAAAAAAACTGTGAATATTTATTTGCATATTATCCTTCCTATAATATTATTATATATGTATTATTAATTACAAAAACATCATTAAAAAGTGTTCATTCATATATAATTATTATTATAAAAATATTATAAAATATGTATTTATATTATGATCAAAACATTTATATATATTTATTTGTATATTATCCTTCCTATAATATTATTATATATGTATTATTAATAACAAAAACATCATTAAAAAGTGTTCATTCATATATAATTATTTTTATATAAAAATTATAAAATATGTATTTATATTATGATAAAAAAAACCTGTCAATATTTAATTGCATATTATCCTTACTATAATATTAATATATATGTATTATTATTATTAAAAACATTATTAAAAAGTGTTCATTCATATATAATTATAATTATAAAAATATTATAAAATATGTATTTATATTATGATCAAAAACATTTTTATATATTTATTTGTATATTATCCTTCCTATAATATTATTATATATGTATTATTCATAACAAAAACATTATTAAAAAGTGTTCATTCATATATAATTATAATTATAAAAAAACTTTAAACTATGTATTTATATTATGATCAAAAAAACCTGTAAATATTTATTTTCATATTATCGTTTCTATAATATTATTATATTTGTATTATTAATTACAAAAACATTACTAAAAAGTGTTCATTCATATATAATTATTATTATAAAAAACTTTTAAATATGTATTTATATTATGATAAAAAAACTGTGAATATTTATTTGCATATTATCCTTCCTATAATATTATTATATATGTATTATTAATTACAAAAACATTATTAAAAAGTGTTCATTCATATATAATTATAATTATAAAAATATTATAAAATATGTATTTATATTATGATCAAAAACATTTTTATATATTTATTTGTATATTATTCTTCCTATAATATTATTATATATGTATTATTAATAACAAAAACATTATTAAAAAGTGTTCATTCATATATAATTATTATTATAAAAATATTATAAAATATGTATTTATATTATGATCAAAAACATTTATATATATTTATTTGTATATTATCCTTCCTATAATATTATTATATATGTATTATTAATAACAAAAACATTATTAAAAAGTGTTCATTCATATATTATTATTATTATAAAAATATTATAAAATATGTATTTATATTATGATCGAAAACATTTATATATATTTATTTGTATATTATCCTTTCTATAATATTATTATATATGTATTATTCATAACAAAAACATTATTAAAAAGTGTTCATTCATATATTATTATTATTATAAAAATATTATAAAATATGTATTTATATTATGATCAAAAACATTTATATATATTTATTTGTATATTATCCTTTCTATAATATTATTATATATGTATTATTCATAACAAAAACATTATTAAAAAGTGTTCATTCATATATAATTATAATTATAAAAAAACTTTAAACTATGTATTTATATTATGATCAAAAAAACCTGTCAATATTTATTTTCATATTATCGTTTCTATAATATTATTATATTTGTATTATTAATTACAAAAACATTACTAAAAAGTGTTCATTCATATATAATTATTATTATAAAAAACTTTAAAATATGTATTTATATTATGATAAAAAAACCTGTCAATATTTAATTGCATATTATCCTTACTATAATATTAATATATATGTATTATTATTATTAAAAACATTATTAAAAAGTGTTCATTCATATATAATTATTATTATAAAAATATTATAAAATATGTATTTATATTATGATCAAAACATTTATATATATTTATTTGTATATTATCCTTCCTATAATATTATTATATATGTATTATTAATAACAAAAACATCATTACAAAGTGTTCATTCATATATAATTATTTTTATATAAAAATTTTAAAATATGTATTTATATTATGATAAAAAAAACCTGTCAATATTTAATTGCATATTATCCTTACTATAATATTAATATATATGTATTATTATTATTAAAAACATTATTAAAAAGTGTTCATTCATATATAATTATAATTATAAAAATATTATAAAATATGTATTTATATTATGATCAAAAACATTTTTATATATTTATTTGTATATTATCCTTCCTATAATATTATTATATATGTATTATTCATAACAAAAACATTATTAAAAAGTGTTCATTCATATATAATTATAATTATAAAAAAACTTTAAACTATGTATTTATATTATGATCAAAAAAACCTGTCAATATTTATTTTCATATTATCGTTTCTATAATATTATTATATTTGTATTATTAATTACAAAAACATTACTAAAAAGTGTTCATTCATATATAATTATTATTATAAAAAACTTTTAAATATGTATTTATATTATGATAAAAAAAACTGTGAATATTTATTTGCATATTATCCTTCCTATAATATTATTATATATGTATTATTAATTACAAAAACATTATTAAAAAGTGTTCATTCATATATAATTATAATTATAAAAATATTATAAAATATGTATTTATATTATGATCAAAAACATTTTTATATATTTATTTGTATATTATCCTTCCTATAATATTATTATATATGTATTATTAATAACAAAAACATTATTAAAAAGTGTTCATTTATATATAATTATTATTATAAAAATATTATAAAATATGTATTTATATTATGATCAAAAACATTTATATATATTTATTTGTATATTATCCTTCCTATAATATTATTATATATGTATTATTAATAACAAAAACATTATTAAAAAGTGTTCATTCATATATTATTATTATTATAAAAATATTATAAAATATGTATTTATATTATGATCAAAAACATTTATATATATTTATTTGTATATTGTCCTTTCTATAATATTATTATATATGTATTATTCATAACAAAAACATTATTAAAAAGTGTTCATTCATATATAATTATAATTATAAAAAAACTTTAAACTATGTATTTATATTATGATCAAAAAAACCTGTCAATATTTATTTTCATATTATCGTTTCTATAATATTATTATATTTGTATTATTAATTACAAAAACATTACTAAAAAGTGTTCATTCATATATAATTATTATTATAAAAAACTTTAAAATATGTATTTATATTATGATAAAAAAACCTGTCAATATTTAATTGCATATTATCCTTACTATAATATTAATATATATGTATTATTATTATTAAAAACATTATTAAAAAGTGTTCATTCATATATAATTATAATTATAAAAATATTATAAAATATGTATTTATATTATGATCAAAAACATTTTTATATATTTATTTGTATATTATCCTTCCTATAATATTATTATATATGTATAATTCATAACAAAAACATTATTAAAAAGTGTTCATTCATATATAATTATAATTATAAAAAAACTTTAAACTATGTATTTATATTATGATCAAAAAAACCTGTCAATATTTATTTTCATATTATCGTTTCTATAATATTATTATATTTGTATTATTAATTACAAAAACATTACTAAAAAGTGTTCATTCATATATAATTATTATTATAAAAAACTTTTAAATATGTATTTATATTATGATAAAAAAAAAACTGTGAATATTTATTTGCATATTATCCTTCCTATAATATTATTATATATGTATTATTAATTACAAAAACATCATTAAAAAGTGTTCATTCATATATAATTATTATTATAAAAATATTATAAAATATGTATTTATATTATGATCAAAACATTTATATATATTTATTTGTATATTATCCTTCCTATAATATTATTATATATGTATTATTAATAACAAAAACATCATTAAAAAGTGTTCATTCATATATAATTATTTTTATATAAAAATTATAAAATATGTATTTATATTATGATAAAAAAAACCTGTCAATATTTAATTGCATATTATCCTTACTATAATATTAATATATATGTATTATTATTATTAAAAACATTATTAAAAAGTGTTCATTCATATATAATTATAATTATAAAAATATTATAAAATATGTATTTATATTATGATCAAAAACATTTTTATATATTTATTTGTATATTATCCTTCCTATAATATTATTATATATGTATTATTCATAACAAAAACATTATTAAAAAGTGTTCATTCATATATAATTATAATTATAAAAAAACTTTAAACTATGTATTTATATTATGATCAAAAAACCTGTCAATATTTATTTTCATATTATCGTTTCTATAATATTATTATATTTGTATTATTAATTACAAAAACATTACTAAAAAGTGTTCATTCATATATAATTATTATTATAAAAAACTTTTAAATATGTATTTATATTATGATAAAAAAAACTGTGAATATTTATTTGCATATTATCCTTCCTATAATATTATTATATATGTATTATTAATTACAAAAACATCATTAAAAAGTGTTCATTCATATATAATTATTATTATAAAAATATTATAAAATATGTATTTATATTATGATCAAAAACATTTATATACCTATATTTATTTGTATATTATCCTTCCTATAATATTATTATATATGTATTATTAATAACAAAAACATTATTAAAAAGTGTTCATTCATATATAATTATTATTATAAAAATATTATAAAATATGTATTTATATTATGATCAAAAACATTTATATATATTTATTTGTATATTATCCTTCCTATAATATTATTATATATGTATTATTCATAACAAAAACATTACTAAAAAGTGTTCATTCATATATTATTATTATTATAAAAATATTATAAAATATGTATTTATATTATGATCAAAAACATTTATATATATTTATTTGTATATTATCCTTCCTATAATATTATTATATATGTATTATTCATAACAAAAACATTATTAAAAAGTGTTCATTCATATATAATTATAATTATAAAAAAACTTTAAACTATGTATTTATATTATGATCAAAAAAACCTGTCAATATTTATTTGCATATTATCGTTTCTATAATATTATTATATTTGTATTATTAATTACAAAAACATTACTAAAAAGTGTTCATTCATATATTATTATTATTATAAAAAACTTTAAAATATGTATTTATATTATGATAAAAAAACCTGTGAATATTTATTTGTATATTATCCTTCCTATAATATTAGTATATATGTATTATTAATAACAAAAACATTATTCAAAAGTGTTCATTCATATATAATTATTATTATAAAAATATTATAAAATATGTATTTATATTATGATCAAAAACATTTCTCCTGATGACGACAGGTCCTGGAAGAGTCGACAATGGTAAGAGTCCGTAGTATGAAGAGGTTGACTACGGTCAGGATTTTTAACCTCCTAAACTGTGGTCTGCAACTATCTGTTGTCTCAATGCCAGTCAGGGTTCGAACAGCCCTCTTTTGCATGATGAGAACTCTGTTAAGGTTCTGTGCCGACGATCCACCCCACACCACAATGCCATAACAGAGAATACTCTCAAGAAGGGCATAGTATGCTGTTAGTGCCGCCTCTTCTGTGCTCACAGCCATTGTTCTTCTCAGTGCAAAAATTGCGGTGCTTAGCTTATGGCAGAGTGCTTCAATGTGTTCGTCCCTAGAGCGAAATAATATAATTTAATTGGCTGTAGTAGTTATTATTTTGCGTTGTACCTAGAGTTAGTTATATTACTAATAACTCTGAGGCCCGACAAACCTAGGCTGCACGATTTAGCGTGCGTAGTTGGAAGCACGAGGCCAGTAGGCTAGTAGCTAGTTTTATTAGCCTATTAACAGAAGCCCAGCTAAGTAACATAAAGTTGGCAGTAGCAGTAGTAGGGTTGTTATTGTTTATTCATTTGATTATTTTAATTTAACCTGAACAGCTTGTTTGGTAGTCCAACACGTTATCTCGGTAGCTTGGATAGCGGAGTACCGGCTATCAGATAATATATTTATCTAGTGTTTGGAACGTATTTAACAGTTATTTATCTGCTACTAAGTAGCTCAATATTTTAATAGTGCAATTGCCATTTAGTTTTGCCTGTCTGGCTTGGTATTTATTGAGACCAGCTATTCGTGGCGTAGTCACTCTACCTATAGTGTACTTGTATATTATTATGTGGTACGATTATTGAGTGAACTGATTGATTCTTAGCTTGGGCATTAGAGTTGTGTATTGGATTATAGTGGCCTAGTAGACCCCGCCTTTTGATAACTCGCGTTGTGGTTTTTATTGGCAAGTCGTCGTGTAACTCACTGTGTTTTAGGCACTCTGGGCTTAACTATTGGATAGTTAGGACGAAGCCCGAGTTGCGTAGTCAGCAACGACCCCCTAGGAGTGTGGAGAATCGGCGTAGGCCTGGTAGTGATTATTGCACGTTTGTTTTGTGACTTGTTTTTGACTTGTTCACAGTGCCCGTGTATGAGCCAGTCCTATACCGGTTAGACCCGGCTATTGGCCTAGTGGTTTCCCCGACCTTATCGCAGACCCTGGAACTTTACCCAGCCATTGTAGGCTGAGCTATCCCCGGCAAACGGTTGCGACTGCTGCACTTTTAATTAATATATTTTTTTCCAGTGCAGAAAATTTCGTCGCAAGATGGCGCCTGCGAACAGGGACTATGGTTGGCAGTGGTGCTGAGTTGCTGACGTATTAACGGCGCCCGAACAAAATAATTTTATTTGTGCAGATTTGCTGCGGACCTGAACTGTTGAGCAGAGTTTTAGGCAGACCTGCTGTGATTTTATAGTCGGTTGGGTAGGCCTAACCTGTTTTCTGTTACAGCGTGGTGCGTTGTGAACCCTAATTTATTTAGTGGTTGTGTACATAGATATTAGTTAGTAATTTTAATTTTGCTAATTAATTGAGCCTTATCATTGAATATTATTTGAGTGAGAACCCTTATTGTGTATTTGTGGTAATATTATAGGAAGGATAATATACAAATAAATATATAAAAATGTTTTTGATCATAATATAAATACATATTTTATAATATTTTTATAATTATAATTATATATGAATGAACACTTTTTAATAATGTTTTTAATAATAATAATACATATATATTAATATTATAGTAAGGATAATATGCAATTAAATATTGACAGGTTTTTTTTATCATAATATAAATACATATTTTATAATTTTTATATAAAAATAATTATATATGAATGAACACTTTTTAATGATGTTTTTGTTATTAATAATACATATATAATAATATTATAGGAAGGATAATATACAAATAAATATATATAAATGTTTTTGATCATAATATAAATACATATTTTATAATATTTTTATAATAATAATTATATATGAATGAACACTTTTGAATAATGTTTTTGTTATTAATAATACATATATAATAATATTATAGGAAGGATAATATACAAATAAATATATATAAATGTTTTTGATCATAATATAAATACATATTTTATAATAATAATTATATATGAATGAACACTTTTTAATGATGTTTTTGTAATTAATAATACATATATTATAATATTATAAAAAGGATAATATGCAAATAAATATTCACAGGTTTTTTTTATCATAATATAAATACATATTTTAAAGTTTTTTATAATAATAATTATATATGAATGAACACTTTTTAGTAATGTTTTTGTAATTAATAATACAAATATAATAATATTATAGAAACGATAATATGAAAATAAATATTGACAGGTTTTTTTTATCATAATATAAATACATATTTTAAAGTTTTTTATAATAATAATTATATATGAATGAACACTTTTTAGTAATGTTTTTGTAATTAATAATACAAATATAATAATAATATTATAGAAACGATAATATGAAAATAAATATTGACAGGTTTTTTTGATCATAATATAAATACATAGTTTAAAGTTTTTTTATAATTATAATTATATATGAATGAACACTTTTTAATAATGTTTTTGTTATGAATAATACATATATAATAATATTATAGGAAGGATAATATACAAATAAATATATATAAATGTTTTTGATCATAATATAAATACATATTTTATAATATTTTTATAATTATAATTATATATGAATGAACACTTTTTAATAATGTTTTTAATAATAATAATACATATATATTAATATTATAGTAAGGATAATAAGCAATTAAATATTGACAGGTTTTTTTATCATAATATAAATATATATTTTAAAATTTTTATATAAAAATAATTATATATGAATGAACACTTTTTAATGATGTTTTTGTTATAAATAATACATATATAATAATATTATAGGAAGGATAATATACAAATAAATATATATAAATGTTTTTGATCATAATATAAATACATATTTTATAATATTTTTTTAATAATAATTTTATATGAATGAACACTTTTGAATAATGTTTTTGTTATTAATAATACATATATAATAATATTATAGGAAGGATAATATACAAATAAATATATATAAATGTTTTTGATCATAATATAAATACATATTTTATAATATTTTTATAATAATAATTATATATGAATGAACACTTTTTAGTAATGTTTTTGTAATTAATAATACAAATATAATAATATTATAGAAACGATAATATGCAAATAAATATTGACAGGTTTTTTTGATCATAATATAAATACATAGTTTAAAGTTTTTTTATAATAATAATTATATATGAATGAACACTTTTTAGTAATGTTTTTGTAATTAATAATACAAATATAATAATATTATAGAAACGATAATATGCAAATAAATATTGACAGGTTTTTTTGATCATAATATAAATACATAGTTTAAAGTTTTTTTATAATTATAATTATATATGAATGAACACTTTTTAATAATGTTTTTGTTATGAATAATACATATATAATAATATTATAGGAAGGATAATATACAAATAAATATATATAAATGTTTTTGATCATAATATAAATACATATTTTATAATATTTTTATAATAATAATTATATATGAATGAACACTTTTTAATAATGTTTTTGTTATTAATAATACATATATAATAATATTATAGGAAGGATAATATACAAATAAATATATATAAATGTTTTTGATCATAATATAAATACATATTTTATAATATTTTTATAATTATAATTATATATGAATGAACACTTTTTAATAATGATTTTAATAATAATAATACATATATATTAATATTATAGTAAGGATAATATGCAATTAAATATTGACAGGTTTTTTTTATCATATTATAAATACATATTTTAAAATTTTTATATAAAAATAATTATATATGAATGAACACTTTTTAATGATGTTTTTGTAATTAATAATACATATATAATAATATTATAGGAAGGATAATATGCAAATCAATATTCACAGGTTTTTTTTATCATAATATAAATACATATTTTAAAGTTTTTTATAATAATAATTATATATGAATGAACACTTTTTAGTAATGTTTTTGTAATTAATAATACAAATATAATATTATTATAGAAACGATAATATGAAAATAAATATTGACAGGTTTTTTGATCATAATATAAATACATAGTTTAAAGTTTTTTTATAATTATAATTATATATGAATGAACACTTTTTAATAATGTTTTTGTTATGAATAATACATATATAATAATATTATAGGAAGGATTATATACAAATAAATATATATAAATGTTTTTGATCATAATATAAATACATATTTTATAATATTTTTATAATTATAATTATATATGAATGAACACTTTTTAATAATGTTTTTAATAATAATAATACATATATATTAAATTTATAGTAAGGATAATATGCAATTAAATATTGACAGGTTTTTTTATCATAATATAAATACATATTTTAAAATTTTTATATAAAAATAATTTTATATGAATGAACACTTTTTAATGATGTTTTTGTAATTAATAATACATATATAATAATATTATAGGAAGGATAATATGCAAATAAATATTCACAGGTTTTTTTTATCATAATATAAATACATATTTTAAAGTTTTTTATAATAATAATTATATATGAATGAACACTTTTTAGTAATGTTTTTGTAATTAATAATACAAATATAATAATATTATAGAAACGATAATATGAAAATAAATATTGACAGGTTTTTTTGATCATAATATAAGTTCATAGTTTAAAGTTTTTTTATAATTATAATTATATATGAATGAACACTTTATGAACACTTTTTAATAATGTTTTTGTTATGAATAATACATATATAATAATATTATAGTAAGGATAATATGCAATTAAATATTGACAGGTTTTTTTTATCATAATATAAATACATATTTTATAATTTTTATATAAAAATAATTATATATGAATGAACACTTTTTAATGATGTTTTTGTTATTAATAATACATATATAATAATATTATAGGAAGGATAATATACAAATAAATATATATAAATGTTTTTGATCATAATATAAATACATATTTTATAATATTTTTATAATAATAATTATATATGAATGAACACTTTTGAATAATGTTTTTGTTATTAATAATACATATATAATAATATTATAGGAAGGATAATATACAAATAAATATATATAAATGTTTTTGATCATAATATAAATACATATTTTATAATATTTTTATAATAATAATTATATATGAATGAACACTTTTTAATAATGTTTTTGTTATTAATAATACATATATAATAATATTATAGGAAGGATAATATGCAAATAAATATTCACAGGTTTTTTTGATCATAATATAAATACATAGTTTAAAGTTTTTTTATAATTATAATTATATATGATCGAACACTTTTTAATAATGTTTTTGTTATGAATAATACATATATAATAATATTATAGGAAGGATAATTTACAAATAAATATATATAAATGTTTTTGATCATAATATAAATACATATTTTATAATATTTTTATAATTATAATTATATATGAATGAACACTTTTTAATAATGTTTTTAATAATAATAATACATATATATTAAAATTATAGTAAGGATAATATGCAATTAAATATTGACAGGTTTTTTTTATCATAATATAAATACATATTTTAAAATTTTTATATAAAAATAATTTTATATGAATGAACACTTTTTAATGATGTTTTTGTAATTATTAATACATATATAATAATATTATAGGAAGGATAATATGCAAATAAATATTCACAGGTTTTTTTTATCGTAATATAAATACATATTTAAAAGTTTTTTATAATAATAATTATATATGAATGAACACTTTTTAGTAATGTTTTTGTAATTAATAATACAAATATAATAATATTATAGAAACGATAATATGAAAATAAGTATTGACAGGTTTTTTTGATCATAATATAAATACATAGTTTAAAGTTTTTTTATAATTATAATTATATATGAATGAACACTTTTTAATAATGTTTTTGTTATGAATAGTACATATATAATAATATTATAGGAAGGATAATATACAAATAAATATATAAAAATGTTTTTGATCATAATATAAATACATATTTTATAATATTTTTATAATTATAATTATATATGAATGAACACTTTTTAATGATGTTTTTGTTATTAATAATACATATATAATAATATTATAGGAAGGATAATATACAAATAAATACATATAAATGTTTTTGATCATAATATAAATACATATTTTATAATATTTTTATAATAATAATTATATATGAATGAACACTTTTTAATGATGTTTTTGTAATTAATAATACATATATAATAATATTATAGGAAGGATAATATGCAAATAAATATTCACAGTTTTTTTTTATCATAATATAAATACATATTTAAAAGTTTCTTATAATAATAATTATATATGAATGAACACTTTTTAGTAATGTTTTTGTAATTAATAATACAAATATAATAATATTATAGAAACGATAATATGAAAATAAATATTGACAGGTTTTTTTGATCATTATATAAATACATAGTTTAAAGTTTTTTTATAATTATAATTATATATGAATGAACACTTTTTAATAATGTTTTTGTTATGAATAATACATATATAATAATATTATAGGAAGGATAATATACAAATAAATATATAAAATGTTTTTGATCATAATATAAATACATATTTTATAATATTTTTATAATTATAATTATATATGAATGAACACTTTTTAATAATGTTTTTAATAATAATAATACATATATATTAATATTATAGTAAGGATAATATGCAATTAAATATTGACAGGTTTTTTTTTATCATAATATAAATACATATTTTATAATTTTTATATAAAAATAATTATATATGAATGAACACTTTTTAATGATGTTTTTGTTATTAATAATACATATATAATAATATTATAGGAAGGATAATATACAAATAAATATATATAAATGTTTTTGATCATAATATAAATACATATTTTATAATATTTTTATAATAATAATTATATATGAATGAACACTTTTGAATAATGTTTTTGTTATTAATAATACATATATAATAATATTATAGGAAGGATAATATACAAATAAATATATATAAATGTTTTTGATCATAATATAAATACATATTTTATAATATTTTTATAATAATAATTATATATGAATGAACACTTTTTAATAATGTTTTTGTTATTAATAATACATATATAACAATATTATAGGAAGGATAATATGCAAATAAATATTCACAGGTTTTTTTATCATAATATAAATACATATTTTAAAGTTTTTTATAATAATAATAATATATGAACACTTTTTAGTAATGTTTTTGTAATTAATAATCCAAATATAATAATATTATAGAAACGATAATATGCAAATAAATATTGACAGGTTTTTTTAATCATAATATAAATACATAGTTTAAAGTTTTTTTATAATAATAATTATATATGAATGAACACTTTTTAGTAATGTTTTTGTAATTAATAATACAAATATAATAATATTATAAAAACGATAATATGCAAATAAATATTGACAGGTTTTTTTGATCATAATATAAATACATAGTTTAAAGTTTTTTTTATAATAATAATTATATATGAATGAACACTTTTTAGTAATGTTTTTGTAATCAATAATACAAATATAATAATATTATAGAAACGATAATATGCAAATAAATATTGACAGGTTTTTTTGATCATAATATAAATACATAGTTTAAAGTTTTTTTATAATTATAATTATATATGAATGAACACTTTTTAATAATGTTTTTGTTATGAATAATACATATATAATAATATTATAGGAAGGATAATATACAAATAAATATATATAAATGTTTTTGATCATAATATAAATACATATTTTATAATAATTTTATAATAATAATAATATATGAATGAACACTTTTTAATAATGTTTTTGTTATTAATAATACATATATAATAATATTATAGGAAGGATAATATACAAATAAATATATAAAAATGTTTTTGATCATAATATAAATACATATTTTATAATATTTTTATAATAATAATTATATATGAATGAACACTTTTTAATAATGTTTTTGTTATTAATAATACATATATAATAATATTATAGGAAGGATAATATGCAAATAAATATTCACAGGTTTTTTTATCATAATATAAATACATATTTTAAAGTTTTTTATAATAATAATAATATATGAATGAACACTTTTTAGTAATGTTTTTGTAATTAATAATACAAATATAATAATATTATAGAAACGATAATATGCAAATAAATATTGACAGGTTTTTTTGATCATAATATAAATACATAGTTTAAAGTTTTTTTATAATAATAATTATATATGAATGAACACTTTTTAGTAATGTTTTTGTAATTAATAATACAAATATAATAATATTATAGAAACGATAATATGCAAATAAATATTGACAGGTTTTTTTGATCATAATATAAATACATAGTTTAAAGTTTTTTTATAATTATAATTATATATGAATGAACACTTTTTAATAATGTTTTTGTTATGAATAATACATATATAATAATATTATAGGAAGGATAATATACAAATAAATATATAAAAATGTTTTTGATCATAATATAAATACATATTTTATAATATTTTTATAATTATAATTATATATGACAGAACACTTTTTAATAATGTTTTTAATAATAATAATACATATATATTAATATTATAGTAAGGATAATATGCAATTAAATATTGACAGGTTTTTTTTATCATAATATAAATACATATTTTATAATATTTTTATAATAATAATTATATATGAATGAACACTTTTTAATAATGTTTTTGTTATTAATAATACATATATAATAATATTATAGGAAGGATAATATACAAATAAATATATATAAATGTTTTTGATCATAATATAAATACATATTTTATAATATTTTTATAATAATAATTATGTATGAATGAACACTTTTGAATAATGTTTTTGTTATTAATAATACATATATAATAATATTATAGGAAGGATAATATACAAATAAATATATATAAATGTTTTTGATCATAATATAAATACATATTTTATAATATTTTTATAATAATAATTATATATGAATGAACACTTTTTAGTAATGTTTTTGTAATTAATAATACAAATATAATAATATTATAGAAACGATAATATGCAAATAAATATTGACAGGTTTTTTTGATCATAATATAAATACATAGTTTAAAGTTTTTTTATAATTATAATTATATATGAATGAACACTTTTTAATAATGTTTTTGTTATGAATAATACATATATAATAATATTATAGGAAGGATAATATACAAATAAATATATATAAATGTTTTTGATCATAATATAAATACATATTTTATAATATTTTTATAATAATAATAATATATGAATGAACACTTTTTAATAATGTTTTTGTTATGAATAATACATATATAATAATATTATAGGAAGGATAATATACAAATAAATATATATAAATATTTTTGATCATAATATAAATACATATTTTATAATATTTTTATAATAATAATTATATATGAATGAACACTTTTTAATAATGTGTTTGTTATTAATAATACATATATAATAATATTATAGGAAGGATAATATACAAATAAATATATATAAATGTTTTTGATCATAATATAAATACATATTTTATAATATTTTTATAATAATAATTATATATGAATGAACACTTTTTAATGATGTTTTTGTAATTAATAATACATATATAATAATATTATAGGAAGGATAATATGCAAATAAATATTCACAGTTTTTTTTTATCATAATATAAATACATATTTAAAAGTTTTTTATAATAATAATTATATATGAATGAACACTTTTTAGTAATGTTTTTGTAATTAATAATACAAATATAATAATATTATAGAAACGATAATATGAAAATAAATATTGACAGGTTTTTTTGATCATAATATAAATACTTAGTTTAAAGTTTTTTTATAATTATAATTATATATGAATGAACACTTTTTAATAATGTTTTTGTTATGAATAATACATATATAATAATATTATAGGAAGGATAATATACAAATAAATATATATAAATGTTTTTGATCATAATATAAATACATATTTTAAAATTTTTATATAAAAATAATTTTATATGAATGAACACTTTTTAATAATGGTTATGTAATTAATAATACATATATAATAATATTATAGGAAGGATAATATGCAAATAAATATTCACAGGTTTTTTTTATCATAATATAAATACATATTTTAAAGTTTTTTATAATAATAATTATATATGAATGAACACTTTTTAGTAATGTTTTTGTAATTAATAATACAAATATAATAATATTATAGAAACGATAATATGAAAATAAATATTGACAGGTTTTTTGATCATAATATAAATACATAGTTTAAAGTTTTTTTATAATTATAATTATATATGAATGAACACTTTTTAATAATGTTTTTGTAATTAATAATACAAATATAATAATATTATAGAAACGATAATATGAAAATAAATATTGACAGGTTTTTTTGATCATAATATAAATACATAGTTTAAAGTTTTTTTATAATTATAATTATATATGAATGAACACTTTTTAATAATGTTTTTGTTATGAATAATACATATATAATAATATTATAGGAAGGATAATATACAAATAAATATATAAAAATGTTTTTGATCATAATATAAATACATATTTTATAATATTTTTATAATTATAATTATATATGAATGAACACTTTTTAATAATGTTTTTAATAATAATAATACATATATATTAATATTATAGTAAGGATAATATGCAATTAAATATTGACAAGTTTTTTTTTATCATAATATAAATACATATTTTATAATTTTTATATAAAAATAATTATATATGAATGAACACTTTTTAATGATGTTTTTGTTATTAATAATACATATATAATAATATTATAGGAAGGATAATATACAAATAAATATATATAAATGTTTTTGATCATAATATAAATACATATTTTATAATATTTTTATAATAATAATTATATATGAATGAACACTTTTGAATAATGTTTTTGTTATTAATAATACATATATAATAATATTATAGGAAGGATAATATACAAATAAATATATATAAATGTTTTTGATCATAATATAAATACATATTTTATAATATTTTTATAATAATAATTATATATGAATGAACACTTTTTAATAATGTTTTTGTTATTAATAATACATATATAATAATATTATAGAAAGGATAATATGCAAATAAATATTCACAGGTTTTTTTTATCATAATATAAATACATAGTTTAAAGTTTTTTTATAATAATAATTATATATGAATGAACACTTTTTAGTAATGTTTTTGTAATTAATAATACAAATATAATAATATTATAGAAACGATAATATGCAAATAAATATTGACAAGTTTTTTTGATCATAATATAAATACATAGTTTAAAGTTTTTTTATAATTATAATTATATATGAATGAACACTTTTTAATAATGTTTTTGTTATTAATAATACATATATAATAATATTATAGGAAGGATAATATACAAATAAATATATATAAATGTTTTTGATCATAATATAAATACATATTTTATAATATTTTTATAATTATAATTATATATGAATGAACACTTTTTAATAATGTTTTTAATAATAATAATACATATATATTAATATTATAGTAAGGATAATATGCAATTAAATATTGACAGGTTTTTTTTATCATAATATAAATACATATTTTAAAATTTTTATATAAAAATAATTATATATGAATGAACACTTTTTAATGATGTTTTTGGTATTAATAATACATATATAATAATATTATAGGAAGGATAATATACAAATAAATATATATAAATGTTTTTGATCATAATATAAATACATTTTTTATAATATTTTTATAATAATAATTTTATATGAATGAATACTTTTGAATAATGTTTTTGTTATTAATAATACATATATAATAAAATTATAGGAAGGATAATATACAAATAAATATATATAAATGTTTTTGATCATAATATAAATACATATTTTATAATATTTTTATAATAATAATTATATATGAATGAACACTTTTTAATGATGTTTTTGTAATTAATAATACATATATAATAATATTATAGGAAGGATAATATGCAAATAAATATTCACAGTTTTTTTTTATCTTAATATAAATACATATTTAAAAGTTTTTTATAATAATAATTATATATGAATGAACACTTTTTAGTAATGTTTTTGTAATTAATAATACAAATATAATAATATTATAGAAACGATAATATGAAAATAAATATTGACAGGTTTTTTTGATCATAATATAAATACATAGTTTAAAGTTTTTTTATAATTATAATTATATATGAATGAACACTTTTTAATAATGTTTTTGTTATGAATAATACATATATAATAATATTATAGGAAGGATAATATACAAATAAATATATATAAATGTTTTTGATCATAATATAAATACATATTTTATAATATTTTTATAATTATAATTATATATGAATGAACACTTTTTAATAATGTTTTTAATAATAATAATACATATATATTAATATTATAGTAAGGATAATATGCAAATAAATATTCACAGGTTTTTTTTATCATAATATAAATACATATTTTAAAGTTTTTTATAATAATAATTATATATGAATGAACACTTTTTAGTAATGTTTTTGTAATTAATAATACAAATATAATAATATTATAGAAACGATAATATGAAAATAAATATTGACAAGTTTTTTTGATCATAATATAAATACATAGTTTAATGTTTTTTTATAATTATAATTATATATGAATGAACACTTTTTAATAATGTTTTTGTTATGAATAATACTTATATAATAATATTATAGTAAGGATAATATGCAATTAAATATTGACAGGTTTTTTTATCATAATATAAATACATATTTTATAATTTTTATATAAAAATAATTATATATGAATGAACACTTTTTAATGATGTTTTTGTTATTAATAATACATATATAATAATATTATAGGAAGGATAATATACAAATAAATATATATAAATGTTTTTGATCATAATATAAATACATATTTTATAATATTTTTATAATAATAATTATATATGAATGAACACTTTTGAATAATGTTTTTGTTATTAATAATACATATATAATAATATTATAGGAAGGATAATATACAAATAAATATATATAAATGTTTTTGATCATAATATAAATACATATTTTATAATATTTTTATAATAATAATTATATATGAATGAACACTTTTTAATAATGTTTTTGTTATTAATAATACATATATAATAATATTATAGGAAGGATAATATGCAAATAAATATTCACAGGTTTTTTTGATCATAATATAAATACATAGTTTAAAGTTTTTTTATAATAATAATTATATATGAATGAACACTTTTTAGTAATGTTTTTGTAATTAATAATACAAATATAATAATATTATAGAAACGATAATATGCAAATAAATATTGACAGGTTTTTTTGATCATAATATAAATACATAGTTTAAAGTTTTTTTATAATTATAATTATATATGAATGAACACTTTTTAATAATGTTTTTGTTATGAATAATACATATATAATAATATTATAGGAAGGATAATATACAAATAAATATATATAAATGTTTTTGATCATAATATAAATACATATTTTATAATATTTTTATAATAATAATAATATATGAATGAACACTTTTTAATAATGTTTTTGTTATGAATAATACATATATAATAATATTATAGGAAGGATAATATACAAATAAATATATATAAATATGTTTGATCATAATATAAATACATATTTTATAATATTTTTATAATAATAATTATATATGAATGAACACTTTTTAATAATGTTTTTGTTATTAATAATACATATATAATAATATTATAGGAAGGATAATATACAAATAAATATATATAAATGTTTTTGATCATAATATAAATACATATTTTATAATATTTTTATAATTATAATTATATATGAATGAACACTTTTTAATAATGTTTTTAATAATAATAATACATATATATTAATATTATAGTAAGGATAATATGCAATTAAATATTGACAGGTTTTTTTTATCATAATATAAATACATATTTTAAAATTTTTATATAAAAATAATTATATATGAATGAACACTTTTTAATGATGTTTTTGTTATTAATAATACATATATAATAATATTATAGGAAGGATAATATACAAATAAATATATATAAATGTTTTTGATCATAATATAAATACATATTTTATAATATTTTTATAATAATAATTTTATATGAATGAATACTTTTGAATAATGTTTTTGTTATTAATAATACATATATAATAATATTATAGGAAGGATAATATACAAATAAATATATATAAATGTTTTTGATCATAATATAAATACATATTTTATAATATTTTAATAATAATAATTATATATGAATGAACACTTTTTAATGATGTTTTTGTAATAAATAATACATATATAATAATATTATAGGAAGGATAATATGCAAATAAATATTCACAGTTTTTTTTTATCATAATATAAATACATATTTAAAAGTTTTTTATAATAATAATTATATATGAATGAACACTTTTTAGTAATGTTTTTGTAATTAATAATACAAATATAATAATATTATAGAAACGATAATATGAAAATAAATATTGACAGGTTTTTTTGATCATAATATAAATACTTAGTTTAAAGTTTTTTTATAATTATAATTATATATGAATGAACACTTTTTAATAATGTTTTTGTTATGAATAATACATATATAATAATATTATAGGAAGGATAATATACAAATAAATATATATAAATGTTTTTGATCATAATATAAATACATATTTTAAAATTTTTATATAAAAATAATTTTATATGAATGAACACTTTTTAATGATGGTTTTGTAATTAATAATACATATATAATAATATTATAGGAAGGATAATATGCAAATAAATATTCACAGGTTTTTTTATCATAATATAAATACATATTTTAAAGTTTTTTATAATAATAATTATATATGAATGAACACTTTTTAGTAATGTTTTTGTAATTAATAATACAAATATAATAATATTATAGAAACGATAATATGAAAATAAATATTGACAGGTTTTTTTGATCATAATATAAATACATAGTTTAAAGTTTTTTTATAATAATAATTATATATGAATGAACACTTTTTAGTAATGTTTTTGTAATTAATAATACAAATATAATAATATTATAGAAACGATAATATGCAAATAAATATTGACAGGTTTTTTTGATCATAATATAAATACATAGTTTAAAGTTTTTTTATAATAATAATTATATATGAATGAACACTTTTTAGTAATGTTTTTGTAATTAATAATACAAATATAATAATATTATAGAAACGATAATATGCAAATAAATATTGACAGGTTTTTTTGATCATAATATAAATACATAGTTTAAAGTTTTTTTAAAATAATAATTATATATGAATGAACACTTTTTAGTAATGTTTTTGTAATTAATAATACAAATATAATAATATTATAGAAACGATAATATGCAAATAAATATTGACAGGTTTTTTTGATCATAATATAAATACATAGTTTAAAGTTTTTTTATAATTATAATTATATATGAATGAACACTTTTTAATAATGTTTTTGTTATGAATAATACATATATAATAATATTATAGAAAGGATAATATACAAATAAATATATATAAATGTTTTTGATTATAATATAAATACATATTTTATAATATTTTTATAATAATAATTATATATGAATGAACACTTTTTAATAATGTTTTTGTTATTAATAATACATATATAATAATATTATAGGAAGGATCGTTTCTATAATATTATTATATTTGTATTATTAATTACAAAAACATTACTAAAAAGTGTTCATTCATATATAATTATTATTATAAAAAAACTTTAAACTATGTATTTATATTATGATAAAAAAAACCTGTGAATATTTATTTGCATATTATCCTTTCTATAATATTATTATATATGTATTATTAATAACAAAAACATTATTAAAAAGTGTTCATTCATATATAATTATTATTATAAAAATATTATAAAATATGTATTTCTATTATGATCAAAAACATTTATATATATTTATTTGTATATTATCCTTCCTATAATATTATTATATATGTATTATTAATAACAAAAACATTATTCAAAAGTGTTTATTCATATATAATTATTATTATAAAAATATTATAAAATATGTATTTATATTATGATCAAAAACATTTATATATATTTATTTGTATATTATCCTTCCTATAATATTATTATATATGTATTATTAATAACAAAAACATCATTAAAAAGTGTTCATTCATATATAATTATTTTTATATAAAAATTATAAAATATGTATTTATATTATGATAAAAAAAACTTGTCAATATTTAATTGCATATTATCCTTACTATAATATTAATATATATGTATTATTATTATTAAAAACATTATTAAAAAGTGTTCATTCATATATAATTATAATTATAAAAATATTATAAAATATGTATTTATATTATGATCAAAAACATTTTTATATATCTATTTGTATATTATCCTTCCTATAATATTATTATATATGTATTATTCATAACAAAAACATTATTAAAAAGTGTTCATTCATATATAATTATAATTATAAAAAAACTTTAAACTATGTATTTATATTATGATCAAAAAAACCTGTCAATATTTATTTTCATATTATCGTTTCTATAATATTATTATATTTGTATTATTAATTACAAAAACATTACTAAAAAGTGTTCATTCATATATAATTATTATTATAAAAAACTTTAAAATATGTATTTATATTATAATAAAAAAAACCTGTGAATATTTATTTGCATATTATCCTTCCTATAATATTATTATATATGTATTATTAATTACAAAAACATCATTAAAAATTGTTCATTCATATATAATTATTTTTATATAAAAATTTTAAAATATGTATTTATAATATGATAAAAAAACCTGTCAAAATTTAATTGCATATTATCCTTACTATAATATTAATATATATGTATTATTATTATTAAAATCATTATTAAATAGTGTTCATCATATATAATTATAATTATAAAAATATTATAAAATATGTATTTATATTATGATCAAAAACATTTATATATATTTTTTTGTATATTATCCTTCCTATAATATTATTATATATGTATTATAAATAACAAAAACATTATTAAAAAGTGTTCATTCATATATAATTATTATTATAAAAATATTATAAAATATGTATTTATATTATAATCAAAAACATTTATATATATTTATTTGTATATTATCCTTCCTATAATATTATTATATATGTATTATACATAACAAAAACATTATTAAAAAGTGTTCATTCATATATAATTATAATTATAAAAAAACTTTAAACTATGTATTTATATTATGATCAAAAAAACCTGTCAATATTTATTTGCATATTATCGTTTCTATAATATTATTATATTTGTATTATTAATTACAAAAACATTACTAAAAAGTGTTCATTCATATATAATTATTATTTTAAAAAAACTTTAAACTATGTATTTATATTATGATTAAAAAAACCTGTCAATATTTATTTGCATATTATCGTTTCTATAATATTATTATATTTGTATTATTAATTACAAAAACATTACTAAAAAGTGTTCATTCATATATAATTATTATTATAAAAAAACTTTAAACTATGTATTTATATTATGATCAAAAAAACCTGTCAATATTTATTTGCATATTATCGTTTCTATAATATTATTATATTTGTATTATTAATTACAAAAACATTACTAAAAAGTGTTCATTCATATATAATTATTATTATAAAAAAACTTTAAACTATGTATTTATATTATGATCAAAAAACCTGTCAATATTTATTTGCATATTATCGTTTCTATAATATTATTATATTTGGATTATTAATTACAAAAACATTACTAAAAAGTGTTCATATATTATTATTATTATAAAAAACTTTAAAATATGTATTTATATTATTTTAAAAAAACCTGTCAATATTTAATTGCATATTATCCTTACTATAATATTATTATATAAGTATTATTCATAACAAAAACATTATTAAAAAGTGTTCATTCATATATAATTATAATTATAAAAAAACTTTAAACTATGTATTTATATTATGATCAAAAAAACCTGTCAATATTTATTTTCATATTATCGTTTCTATAATATTATTATATTTGTATTATTAATTACAAAAACATTACTAAAAAGTGTTCATTCATATATAATTATTATTATAAAAAACTTTAAAATATGTATTTATATTATGATAAAAAAAACCTGTGAATATTTATTTGCATATTATCCTTCCTATAATATTATTATATATGTATTATTAATTACAAAACCATCATTAAAAAGTGTTCATTCATATAAAATTATTTTTATATAAAAATTTTAAAATATGTATTTATATTATGATCAAAAACATTTATATATATTTATTTGTATATTATCCTTCCTATAATATTATTATATATGTATTATTCATAACAAAAACATTATTAAAAAGTGTTCATTCATATATAATTATAATTATAAAAAAACTTTAAACTAAGTATTTATATTATGATCAAAAAAACCTGTCAATATTTATTTTCATATTATCGTTTCTATAATATTATTATATTTGTATTATTAATTACAAAAACATTACTAAAAAGTGTTCATTCATATATAATTATTATTATAAAAAACTTTTAAATATGTATTTATATTATGATAAAAAAAAACTGTGAATATTTATTTGCATATTATCCTTCCTATAATATTATTATATATGTATTATTTATTACAAAAACATCATTAAAAAGTGTTCATTCATATATAATTATTATTATAAAAATATTATAAAATATGTATTTATATTATGATCAAAAACATTTATATATATTTATTTGTATATTATCCTTCCTATAATATTATTATATATGTATTATTAATAACAAAAACATTATTCAAAAGTATTCATTCATATAAAATTATTATTATAAAAATATTATAAAATATGTATTTATATTATGATCAAAAACATTTATATATATTTATTTGTATATTATCCTTCCTATAATATTATTATATATGTATTATTAATAACAAAAACATCATTAAAAAGTGTTCATTCATATATAATTATTTTTATATAAAAATTTTAAAATATGTATTTATATTATGATAAAAAAAACCTGTCAATATTTAATTGCATATTATCCTTACTATAATATTAATATATATGTATTATTATTATTAAAAACATTATTAAAAAGTGTTCATTCATATATAATTATAATTATAAAAATATTATAAAATATGTATTTATATTATGATCAAAAACATTTATATATATTTATTTGTATATTATCCTTCCTATAATATTATTATATATGTATTATTAATAACAAAAACATTATTAAAAAGTGTTCATTCATATATAATTATTATTATAAAAATATTATAAAATATGTATTTATATTATGATCAAAAATATTTATATATATTTATTTGTATATTATCCTTCCTATAATATTATTATATATGTATTATTCATAACAAAAACATTATTAAAAAGTGTTCATTCATATATTATTATTATTATAAAAATATTATAAAATATGTATTTATATTATGATCAAAAACATTTATATATATTTATTTGTATATTATCCTTCCTATAATATTATTATATATGTATTATTCATAACAAAAACATTATTAAAAAGTGTTCATTCATATATAATTATAATTATAAAAAAACTTTAAACTATGTATTTATATTATGATCAAAAAAACCTGTCAATATTTATTTGCATATTATCGTTTCTATAATATTATTATATTTGTATTATTAATTACAAAAACATTACTAAAAAGTGTTCATTCATATATAATTATTATTATAAAAAAACTTTAAACTATGTATTTATATTATGATCAAAAAAACCTGTGAATATTTATTTGCATATTATCCTTCCTATAATATTATTATATATGTATTATTAATAACAAAAACATTATTAAAAAGTGTTCATTCATATATAATTATTATTATAAAAATATTATAAAATATGTATTTATATTATGATCAAAAACATTTATATATATTTATTTGTATATTATCCTTCCTATAATATTATTATATATGTATTATTAATAACAAAAACATTATTCAAAAGTGTTCATTCATATATAATTATTATTATAAAAATATTATAAAATATGTATTTATATTATGATCAAAAACATTTATATATATTTATTTGTATATTATCCTTCCTATAATATTATTATATATGTATTATTAATAACAAAAACATCATTAAAAAGTGTTCATTCATATATAATTATTTTTATATAAAAATTATAAAATATGTATTTATATTATGATCAAAAAAACTTGTCAATATTTATTTTCATATTATCGTTTCTATAATATTATTATATTTGTATTATTAATTACAAAAACATTACTAAAAAGTGTTCATTCATATATAATTATTATTATAAAAAACTTTAAAATATGTATTTATATTATGATAAAAAAAACCTGTGAATATTTATTTGCATATTATCCTTACTATAATATTAATATATATGTATTATTATTATTAAAAACATTATTAAAAAGTGTTCATTCATATATAATTATAATTATAAAAATATTATAAAATATGTATTTATATTATGATCAAAAACATTTATATATATTTATTTGTATATTATCCTTCCTATAATATTATTATATATGTATTATTCATAACAAAAACATTATTAAAAAGTGTTCATTCATATATAATTATAATTATAAAAAAACTTTAAACTATGTATTTATATAATGATCAAAAAAACCTGTCAATATTTATTTTCATATTATCGTTTCTATAATATTATTATATTTGTATTATTAATTACAAAAACATTACTAAAAAGTGTTCATTCATATATAATTATTATTATAAAAAACTTTTAAATATGTATTTATATTAAGATAAAAAAAAACTGTGAATATTTATTTGCATATTATCCTTCCTATAATATTATTATATATGTATTATTAATTACAAAAACATCATTAAAAAGTGTTCATTCATATATAATTATTATTATAAAAATATTATAAAATATGTATTTATATTATGATCAAAAACATTTATATATATTTATTTGTATATTATCCTTCCTATAATTTTATTATATATGTATTATTAATAACAAAAACATTATTCAAAAGTATTCATTCATATAAAATTATTATTATAAAAATATTATAAAAAATGTATTTATATTATGATCAAAAACATTTATATATATTTATTTGTATATTATCCTTCCTATAATATTATTATATATGTATTATTAATACCAAAAACATCATTAAAAAGTGTTCATTCATATATAATTATTTTTATATAAAAATTATAAAATATGTATTTATATTATGATAAAAAAACCTGTCAATATTTAATTGCATATTATCCTTACTATAATATTATTATATAAGTATTATTCATAACAAAAACATTATTAAAAAGTGTTCATTCATATATAATTATAATTATAAAAAAACATTAAACTATGTATTTATATTATGATCAAAAAAACTTGTCAATATTTATTTTCATATTATCGTTTCTATAATATTATTATATTTGTATTATTAATTACAAAAACATTACTAAAAAGTGTTCATTCATATATAATTATTATTATAAAAAACTTTAAAATATGTATTTATATTATGATAAAAAAAACCTGTGAATATTTATTTGCATATTATCCTTACTATAATATTAATATATATGTATTATTATTATTAAAAACATTATTAAAAAGTGTTCATTCATATATAATTATAATTATAAAAATATTATAAAATATGTATTTATATTATGATCAAAAACATTTATATATATTTATTTGTATATTATCCTTCCTATAATATTATTATATATGTATTATTCATAACAAAAACATTATTAAAAAGTGTTCATTCATATATAATTATAATTATAAAAAAACTTTAAACTATGTATTTATATTATGATCAAAAAAACCTGTCAATATTTATTTTCATATTATCGTTTCTATAATATTATTATATTTGTATTATTAATTACAAAAACATTACTAAAAAGTGTTCATTCATATATAATTATTATTATAAAAAACTTTTAAATATGTATTTATATTAAGATAAAAAAAACTGTGAATATTTATTTGCATATTATCCTTCCTATAATATTATTATATATGTATTATTAATTACAAAAACATCATTAAAAAGTGTTCATTCATATATAATTATTATTATAAAAATATTATAAAATATGTATTTATATTATGATCAAAAACATTTATATATATTTATTTGTATATTATCCTTCGTATAATTTTATTATATATGTATTATTAATAACAAAAACATAATTCAAAAGTATTCATTCATATAAAATTATTATTATAAAAATATTATAAAAAATGTATTTATATTATGATCAAAAACATTTATATATATTTATTTGTATATTATCCTTCCTATAATATTATTATATATGTATTATTAATACCAAAAACATCATTAAAAAGTGTTCATTCATATATAATTATTTTTATATAAAAATTTTAAAATATGTATTTATATTATGATAAAAAAAACCTGTCAATATTTAATTGCATATTATCCTTACTATAATATTAATATATATGTATTATTATTATTAAAAACATTATTAAAAAGTGTTCATTCATATATAATTATAATTATAAAAATATTATAAAATATGTATTTATATTATGATCAAAAACATTTATATATATTTATTTGTATATTATCCTTCCTATAATATTATTATATATGTATTATTAATAACAAAAACATTATTAAAAAGTGTTCATTCATATATAATTATAATTATAAAAAAACTTTAAACTATGTATTTATATTATGATCAAAAAAACCTGTCAATATTTATTTGCATATTATCGTTTCTATAATATTATTATATTTGTATTATTAATTACAAAAACATTACTAAAAAGTGTTCATTCATATATAATTATTATTATAAAAAAACTTTAAACTATGTATTTATATTATGATAAAAAAAACCTGTGAATATTTATTTGCATATTATCCTTTCTATAATATTATTATATATGTATTATTAATAAAAAAACATTATTAAAAAGTGTTCATTCATATATAATTATTATTATAAAAATATTATAAAATATGTATTTATATTATGATCAAAAACATTTATATATATTTATTTGTATATTATCCTTCCTATAATATTATTATATATGTATTATTAATAACAAAAACATTATTCAAAAGTGTTCATTCATATATAATTATTATTATAAAAATATTATAAAATATGTATTTATATTATGATCAAAAACATTTATATATATTTATTTGTATATTATCCTTCCTATAATATTATTATATATGTATTATTAATAACAAAAACATCATTAAAAAGTGTTCATTCATATATAATTATTTTTATATAAAAATTATAAAATATGTATTTATATTATGATAAAAAAAAACTTGTCAATATTTAATTGCATATTATCCTTACTATAATATTAATATATATGTATTATTATTATTAAAAACATTATTAAAAAGTGTTCATTCATATATAATTATAATTATAAAAATATTATAAAATATGTATTTATATTATGATCAAAAACATTTTTATATATTTATTTGTATATTATCCTTCCTATAATATTATTATATATGTATTATTCATAACAAAAACATTATTAAAAAGTGTTCATTCATATATAATTATAATTATAAAAAAACTTTAAACTATGTATTTATATTATGATCAAAAAAACCTGTCAATATTTATTTTCATATTATCGTTTCTATAATATTATTATATTTGTATTATTAATTACAAAAACATTACTAAAAAGTGTTCATTCATATATAATTATTATTATAAAAAACTTTAAAATATGTATTTATATTATGATAAAAAAAACCTGTGAATATTTATTTGCATATTATCCTTCCTATAATATTATTATATATGTATTATTAATTACAAAAACATCATTAAAAATTGTTCATTCATATATAATTATTTTTATATAAAAATTTTAAAATATGTATTTATAATATGATAAAAAAAAACTGTCAAAATTTAATTGCATATTATCCTTACTATAATATTAATATATATGTATTATTATTATTAAAATCATTATTAAAAAGTGTTCATCATATATAATTATAATTATAAAAATATTATAAAATATGTATTTATATTATGATAAAAAACATTTATATATATTTATTTGTATATTATCCTTCCTATAATATTATTATATATGTATTATTATTAACAAAAACATTATTAAAAAGTGTTCATTCATATATAATTATTATTATAAAAATATTATAAAATATGTATTTATATTATAATCAAAAACATTTATATATATTTATTTGTATATTATCCTTCCTATAATATTATTATATATGTATTATTCATAACAAAAACATTATTAAAAAGTGTTCATTCATATATAATTATAATTATAAAAAAACTTTAAACTATGTATTTATATTATGATCAAAAAAACCTGTCAATATTTATTTGCATATTATCGTTTCTATAATATTATTATATTTGTATTATTAATTACAAAAACATTACTAAAAAGTGTTCATTCATATATAATTATTATTTTAAAAAAACTTTAAACTATGTATTTATATTATGATCAAAAAAACCTGTCAATATTTATTTGCATATTATCGTTTCTATAATATTATTATATTTGTATTATTAATTACAAAAACATTACTAAAAAGTGTTCATTCATATATAATTATTATTATAAAAAAACTTTAAACTATGTATTTATATTATGATCAAAAAAACCTGTCAATATTTATTTGCATATTATCGTTTCTATAATATTATTATATTTGTATTATTAATTACAAAAACATTACTAAAAAGTGTTCATTCATATATAATTATTATTATAAAAAAACTTTAAACTATGTATTTATATTATGATCAAAAAAACCTGTCAATATTTATTTGCATATTATCGTTTCTATTATATTATTATATTTAAATTATTAATTACAAAAACATTACTAAAAAGTGTTCATATATTATTATTATTATAAAAAACTTTAAAATATGTATTTATATTATGATAAAAAAACCTGTCAATATTTAATTGCATATTATCCTTACTATAATATTATTATATAAGTATTATTCATAACAAAAACATTATTAAAAAGTGTTCATTCATATATAATTATAATTATAAAAAAACTTTAAACTATGTATTTATATTATGATCAAAAAAACCTGTCAATATTTATTTTCATATTATCGTTTCTATAATATTATTATATTTGTATTATTAATTACAAAAACATTACTAAAAAGTGTTCATTCATATATAATTATTATTATAAAAAACTTTAAAATATGTATTTATATTATGATAAAAAAAACCTGTGAATATTTATTTGCATATTATCCTTCCTATAATATTATTATATATGTATTATTAATTACAAAACCATCATTAAAAAGTGTTCATTCATATAAAATTATTTTTATATAAAAATTTTAAAATATGTATTTATATTATGATCAAAAACATTTATATATATTTATTTGTATATTATCCTTCCTATAATATTATTATATATGTATTATTCATAACAAAAACATTATTAAAAAGTGTTCATTCATATATAATTATAATTATAAAAAAACTTTAAACTAAGTATTTATATTATGATCAAAAAAAACCTGTCAATATTTATTTTCATATTATCGTTTCTATAATATTATTATATTTGTATTATTAATTACAAAAACATTACTAAAAAGTGTTCATTCATATATAATTATTATTATAAAAAACTTTTAAATATGTATTTATATTATGATAAAAAAAAACTGTGAATATTTATTTGCATATTATCCTTCCTATAATATTATTATATATGTATTATTAATTACAAAAACATCATTAAAAAGTGTTCATTCATATATAATTATTATTATAAAAATATTATAAAATATGTATTTATATTATGATCAAAAACATTTATATATATTTATTTGTATATTATCCTTCCTATAATATTATTATATATGTATTATTAATAACAAAAACATTATTCAAAAGTATTCATTCATATAAAATTATTATTATAAAAATATTATAAAATATGTATTTATATTATGATCAAAAACATTTATATATATTTATTTGTATATTATCCTTCCTATAATATTATTATATATGTATTATTAATAACAAAAACATCATTAAAAAGTGTTCATTCATATATAATTATTTTTATATAAAAATTTTAAAATATGTATTTATATTATGATAAAAAAAACCTGTCAATATTTAATTGCATATTATCCTTACTATAATATTAATATATATGTATTATTATTATTAAAAACATTATTAAAAAGTGTTCATTCATATATAATTATAATTATAAAAATATTATAAAATATGTATTTATATTATGATCAAAAACATTTATATATATTTATTTGTATATTATCCTTCCTATAATATTATTATATATGTATTATTAATAACAAAAACATTATTAAAAAGTGTTCATTCATATATAATTATTATTATAAAAATATTATAAAATATGTATTTATATTATGATCAAAAATATTTATATATATTTATTTGTATATTATCCTTCCTATAATATTATTATATATGTATTATTCATAACAAAAACATTATTAAAAAGTGTTCATTCATATATTATTATTATTATAAAAATATTATAAAATATGTATTTATATTATGATCAAAAACATTTATATATATTTATTTGTATATTATCCTTCCTATAATATTATTATATATGTATTATTCATAACAAAAACATTATTAAAAAGTGTTCATTCATATATAATTATAATTATAAAAAAACTTTAAACTATGTATTTATATTATGATCAAAAAAACCTGTCAATATTTATTTGCATATTATCGTTTCTATAATATTATTATATTTGTATTATTAATTACAAAAACATTACTAAAAAGTGTTCATTCATATATAATTATTATTATAAAAAAACTTTAAACTATGTATTTATATTATGATCAAAAAAACCTGTGAATATTTATTTGCATATTATCCTTCCTATAATATTATTATATATGTATTATTAATAACAAAAACATTATTAAAAAGTGTTCATTCATATATAATTATTATTATAAAAATATTATAAAATATGTATTTATATTATGATCAAAAACATTTATATATATTTATTTGTATATTATCCTTCCTATAATATTATTATATATGTATTATTAATAACAAAAACATTATTCAAAAGTGTTCATTCATATATAATTATTATTATAAAAATATTATAAAATATGTATTTATATTATGATCAAAAACATTTATATATATTTATTTGTATATTATCCTTCCTATAATATTATTATATATGTATTATTAATAACAAAAACATTATTAAAAAGTGTTCATTCATATATAATTATTATTATAAAAATATTATAAAATATGTATTTATATTATGATAAAAAAAACCTGTCAATATTTAATTGCATATTATCCTTACTATAATATTAATATATATGTATTATTATTATTAAAAACATTATTAAAAGTGTTCTGTCATATATAATTATAATTATAAAAATATTATAAAATATGTATTTATATTATGATCAAAAACATTTTTATATATTTATTTGTATATTATCCTTCCTATAATATTATTATATATGTATTATTCATAACAAAAACATTATTAAAAAGTGTTCATTCATATATAATTATAATTATAAAAAAACTTTAAACTATGTATTTATATTATTATCAAAAAAACCTGTCAATATTTATTTGCATATTATCGTTTCTATAATATTATTATATTTGTATTATTGATTACAAAAACATTACTAAAAAGTGTTCATTCATATATAATTATTATTATAAAAAAACTTTAAACTATGTATTTATATTATGATCAAAAAAACCTGTCAATATTTATTTGCATATTATCGTTTCTATAATATTATTATATTTGTATTATTAATTACAAAAACATTACTAAAAAGTGTTCATTCATATATAATTATTATTATAAAAAAACTTTAAACTATGTATTTATATTATGATTAAAAAAACCTGTCAATATTTATTTGCATATTATCGTTTCTATAATATTATTATATTTGGATTATTAATTACAAAAACATTACTAAAAAGTGTTCATATATTATTATTATTATAAAAAACTTTAAAATATGTATTTATATTATGATAAAAAAACCTGTGAATATTTATTTGCATATTATCCTTCCTATAATATTGTTATATATGTATTATTAATAACAAAAACATTATTAAAAAGTGTTCATTCATATATAATTATTATTATAAAAATATTATAAAATATGTATTTATATTATGATCAAAAACATTTATATATATTTATTTGTATATTATCCTTCCTATAATATTATTATATATGTATTATTAATAACAAAAACATTATTCAAAAGTGTTCATTCATATATAATTATTATTATAAAAATATTATAAAATATGTATTTATATTATGATCAAAAACATTTATATATATTTATTTGTATATTATCCTTCCTATAATATTATTATATATGTATTATTAATAACAAAAACATCATTAAAAAGTGTTCATTCATATATAATTATTTTTATATAAAAATTATAAAATATGTATTTATATTATGATAAAAAAAAAACCTGTCAATATTTAATTGCATATTATCCTTACTATAATATTAATATATATGTATTATTATTATTAAAAACATTATTAAAAAGTGTTCATTCATATATAATTATAATTATAAAAATATTATAAAATATGTATTTATATTATGATCAAAAACATTTTTATATATTTATTTGTTTATTATCCTTCCTATAATATTATTATATATGTATTATTCATAACAAAAACATTATTAAAAAGTGTTCATTCATATATAATTATAATTATAAAAAAACTTTAAACTATGTATTTATATTATGATCAAAAAAACCTGTCAATATTTATTTTCATATTATCGTTTCTATAATATTATTATATTTGTATTATTAATTACAAAAACATTACTAAAAAGTGTTCATTCATATATAATTATTATTATAAGAAACTTTTAAATATGTATTTATATTATGATAAAAAAAAACTGTGAATATTTATTTGCATATTATCCTTCCTATAATATTATTATATATGTATTATTAATTACAAAAACATCATTAAAAAGTGTTCATTCATATATAATTATTATTATAAAAATATTATAAAATATGTATTTATATTATGATCAAAAACATTTATATGTATTTATTTGTATATTATCCTTCCTATAATATTATTATATATGTATTATTAATAACAAAAACATCATTAAAAAGTGTTCATTCATATATAATTATTTTTATATAAAAATTATAAAATATGTATTTATATTATGATAAAAAAAAAACCTGTCAATATTTAATTGCATATTATCCTTACTATAATATTAATATATATGTATTATTATTATTAAAAACATTATTAAAAAGTGTTCATTCATATATAATTATAATTATAAAAATATTATAAAATATGTATTTATATTATGATCAAAAACATTTTTATATATTTATTTGTATATTATCCTTCCTATAATATTATTATATATGTACTATTCATAACAAAAACATTATTAAAAAGTGTTCATTCATATATAATTATAATTATAAAAAAACTTTAAACTATGTATTTATATTATGATCAAAAAAACCTGTCAATACTTATTTTCATATTATCGTTTCTATAATATTATTATATTTGTATTATTAATTACAAAAACATTACTAAAAAGTGTTCATTCATATATAATTATTATTATAAAAAACTTTTAAATATGTATTTATATTACGATAAAAAAAACCTGTGAATATTTATTTGCATATTATCCTTCCTATAATATTATTATATATGTATTATTAATTACAAAAACATCATTAAAAAGTGTTCATTCATATAAAATTATTTTTATATAAAAATTTTAAAATATGTATTTATATTATGATAAAAAAAACCTGTCAATATTTAATTGCATATTATCCTTACTATAATTTTAATATATATGTATTATTATTATTAAAAACATTTTTAAAAAGTGTTCATTCATATATAATTATAATTATAAAAATATTATAAAATATGTATTTATATTATGATCAAAAACATTTATATATATTTATTTGTAAATTATCCTTCCTATAATATTATTATATATGTATTATTCATAACAAAAACATTATTAAAAAGTGTTCATTCATATATAATTATAACTATAAAAAAACTTTAAACTATGTATTTATATTATGATCAAAAAAACCTGTGAATATTTATTTGCATATTATCCTTCCTATAATATTATTATATATGTATTATTAATAACAAAAACATTATTAAAAAGTGTTCATTCATATATAATTATTATTATAAAAATATTATAAAATATGTATTTATATTATGATCAAAAACATTTATATATATTTATTTGTATATTATCCTTCCTATAATATTATTATATATGTATTATTAATAACAAAAACATTATTCAAAAGTGTTCATTCATATATAATTATTATTATAAAAATATTATAAAATATGTATTTATATTATGATCAAAAACATTTATATATATTTATTTGTATATTATCCTTCCTATAATATTATTATATATGTATTATTAATAACAAAAACATCATTAAAAAGTGTTCATTCATATATAATTATTTTTATATAAAAATTATAAAATATGTATTTATATTATGATAAAAAAAACCTGTCAATATTTAATTGCATATTATCCTTACTATAATATAATTATATATGTATTATTCATAACAAAAACATTATTAAAAAGTGTTCATTCATATATAATTATAATTATAAAAAAACTTTAAACTATGTACTTATATTATGATCAAAAAAACCTGTCAATATTTATTTTCATATTATCGTTTCTATAATATTATTATATTTGTATTATTAATTACAAAAACATTACTAAAAAGTGTTCATTCATATATAATTATTATTATAAAAAACTTTAAAATATGTATTTATATTATGATAAAAAAAACCTGTGAATATTTATTTGCATATTATCCTTCCTATAATATTATTATATATGTATTATTAATTACAAAAACATCATTAAAAAGTGTTCATTCATATAAAATTATTTTTATATAAAAATTTTAAATTATGTATTTATATTATGATAAAAAAAACCTGTCAATATTTAATTGCATATTATCCTTACTATAATTTTAATATATATGTATTATTATTATTAAAAAAATTATTAAAAAGTGTTCATTCATATATAATTATAATTATAAAAATATTATAAAATATGTATTTATATTATGATCAAAAACATTTATATATATTTATTTGTATATTATCCTTCCTATAATATTATTATATATGTATTATTCATAACAAAAACATTATTAAAAAGTGTTCATTCATATATAATTATAATTATAAAAAAACTTTAAACTATGTATTTATATTATGATCAAAAAACCTGTCAATATTTATTTTCATATTATCGTTTCTATAATAATATTATATTTTGTATTATTAATTACAAAAACATTACTAAAAAGTGTTCATTCATATATAATTATTATTATAAAAAACTTTAAAATATGTATTTATATTATGATAAAAAAAACCTGTGAATATTTATTTGCATATTATCCTTCCTATAATATTATTATATATGTATTATTAATTACAAAAACATCATTAAAAAGTGTTCATTCATATATAATTATTTTTATATAAAAATTTTAAAATATGTATTTATAATATGATAAAAAAAAACCTGTCAATATTTAATTGCATATTATCCTTACTATAATATTAATATATATGTATTATTATTATTAAAATCATTATTAAAAAGTGTTCATTCATATATAATTATAATTATAAAAATATTATAAAATATGTATTTATATTATGATCAAAAACATTTATATATATTTATTTGTATATTATCCTTCCTATAATATTATTATATATGTATTATTAATAACAAAAACATTATTAAAAAGTGTTCATTCATATATAATTATTATTATAAAAATATTATAAAATATGTATTTATATTATGATCAAAAACATTTATATATATTTATTTGTATATTATCCTTCCTATAATATTATTATATATGTATTATTCATAACAAAAACATTATTAAAAAGTGTTCATTCATATATAATTATAATTATAAAAAAACTTTAAACTATGTATTTATATTATGATCAAAAAAACCTGTCAATATTTATTTGCATATTATCGTTTCTATAATATTATTATATTTGTATTATTAATTACAAAAACATTACTAAAAAGTGTTCATTCATATATAATTATTATTATAAAAAAACTTTAAACTATGTATTTATATTATGATCAAAAAAACCTGTCAATATTTATTTGCATATTATCGTTTCTATAATATTATTATATTTGTATTATTAATTACAAAAACATTACTAAAAAGTGTTCATTCATATATAATTATTATTATAAAAATATTATAAAATATATATTTATATTATGATCAAAAACATTTATATATATTTATTTGTATATTATCCTTCCTATAATATTATTATATATGTATTATTAATAACAAAAACATTATTCAAAAGTGTTCATTCATATAAAATTATTATTAAAAAAATATTATAAAATATGTATTTATATTATGATCAAAAACATTTATATATATTTATTTGTATATTATCCTTCCTATAATATTATTATATATGTATTATTTATAACAAAAACATCATTAAAAAGTGTTCATTCATATATAATTATTTTTATATAAAAATTTTAAAATATATATTTATATTATGATAAAAAAACCTGTCAATATTTAATTGCTTATTATCCTTACTATAATATTAATATATATGTATTATTATTATTAAAAACATTATTAAAAAGTGTTCATTCATATATAATTATAATTATAAAAATATTATAAAATATGTATTTATATTATGATCAAAAACATTTATATATATTTATTTGTATATTATCCATCCTATAATATTATTATATATGTATTATTCATAACAAAAACATTATTAAAAAGTGTTCATTCATATATAATTATAATTATAAAAAAACTTTAAACTATGTATTTATATTATGATCAAAAAAACCTGTCAATATTTATTTTCATATTATCGTTTCTATAATATTATTATTATATTTGTATTATTAATTACAAAAACATTACTAAAAAGTGTTCATTCATATATAATTATTATTATAAAAAACTTTAAAATATGTATTTATATTATGATAAAAAAAACCTGTCAATATTTATTTTCATATTATCGTTTCTATAATATTATTATATTTGTATTATTAATTACAAAAACATTACTAAAAAGTGTTCATTCATATATAATTATTATTATAAAAAACTTTAAAATATGTATTTATATTATGATAAAAAAAACCTGTGAATATTTATTTGCATATTATCCTTCCTATAATATTATAATATATGTATTATTAATTACAAAAACATCATTAAAAAGTGTTCATTCATATATAATTATTATTATAAAATATGTATTTATATTATGATCAAAAACATTTATATATATTTATTTGTATATTATCCTTCCTATAATATTATTATATATGTATTATTAATAACAAAAACATTATTCAAAAGTGTTCATTCATATATAATTATTATTATAAAAATATTATAAAATATGTATTTATATTATGATCAAAAACATTTATATATATTTATTTGTATATTATCCTTCCTATAATATTATTATATATGTATTATTAATAACAAAAACATCATTAAAAAGTGTTCATTCATATATAATTATTTTTATATAAAAATTATAAAATATGTATTTATATTATGATAAAAAAAACCTGTCAATATTTAATTGCATATTATCCTTACTATAATATTAATATATATGTATTATTATTATTAAAAACATTATTAAAAAGTGTTCATTCATATATAATTATAATTATAAAAATATTATAAAATATGTATTTATATTATGATCAAAAACATTTTTATATATTTATTTGTATATTATCCTTCCTATAATATTACCACAAATACACAATAAGGGTTCTCATTCAAATAATATTCAATGATAAGGCTCAATTAATTAGCAAAATTAAAATTACTAACTAATATCTATGTACACAACCACTAAATAAATTAGGGTTCACAACGCACCACGCTGTAACAGAAAACAGGTTAGGCCTACCCAACCGACTATAAAATCACAGCAGGTCTGCCTAAAACTCTGCTCAACAGTTCAGGTCCGCAGCCAATCTGCACAAGTCCGCAGCAAATCTGCACAAATAAAATTATTTTGTTTGGGCGCCGTTAATACGTCAGCAACTCAGCACCACTGCCAACCATAGTCCCTGTTCGCAGGCGCCATCTTGCGACGAAATTTTCTGCACTGGAAAAAAATATATTAATTAAAAGTGCAGCAGTCGCAACCGTTTGCCGGGGATAGCTCAACCTACAATGGCTGGGTAAAGTTCCAGGGTCTGCGATAAGGTCGGGGAAACCACTAGGCCAATAGCCGGGTCTAACCGGTATAGGACTGGCTCATACACGGGCACTGTGAACAAGTCAAAAACAAGTCACAAAACAAACGTGCAATAATCACTACCAGGCCTACGCCGATTCTCCACACTCCTAGGGGGTCGTTGCTGACTACGCAACTCGGGCTTCGTCCTAACTATCCAATAGTTAAGCCCAGAGTGCCTAAAACACAGTGAGTTACACGACGACTTGCCAATAAAAACCACAACGCGAGTTATCAAAAGGCGGGGTCTACTAGGCCACTATAATCCAATACACAACTCTAATGCCCAAGCTAAGAATCAATCAGTTCACTCAATAATCGTACCACATAATAATATACAAGTACACTATAGGTAGAGTGACTACGCCACGAATAGCTGGTCTCAATAAATACCAAGCCAGACAGGCAAAACTAAATGGCAATTGCACTATTAAAATATTGAGCTACTTAGTAGCAGATAAATAACTGTTAAATACGTTCCAAACACTAGATAAATATATTATCTGATAGCCGGTACTCCGCTATCCAAGCTACCGAGATAACGTGTTGGACTACCAAACAAGCTGTTCAGGTTAAATTAAAATAATCAAATGAATAAACAATAACAACCCTACTACTGCTACTGCCAACTTTATGTTACTTAGCTGGGCTTCTGTTAATAGGCTAATAAAACTAGCTACTAGCCTACTGGCCTCGTGCTTCCAACTACGCACGCTAAATCGTGCAGCCTAGGTTTGTCGGGCCTCAGAGTTATTAGTAATATAACTAACTCTAGGTACAACGCAAAATAATAACTACTACAGCCAATTAAATTATATTATTTCGCTCTAGGGACGAACACATTGAAGCACTCTGCCATAAGCTAAGCACCGCAATTTTTGCACTGAGAAGAACAATGGCTGTGAGCACAGAAGAGGCGGCACTAACAGCATACTATGCCCTTCTTGAGAGTATTCTCTGTTATGGCATTGTGGTGTGGGGTGGATCGTCGGCACAGAACCTTAACAGAGTTCTCATCATGCAAAAGAGGGCTGTTCGAACCCTGACTGGCATTGAGACAACAGATAGTTGCAGACCACAGTTTAGGAGGTTAAAAATCCTGACCGTAGTCAACCTCTTCATACTACGGACTCTTACCATTGTCGACTCTTCCAGGACCTGTCGTCATCAGGAGGTGCACTCATACAACACAAGACGAAGAAATGATTACAACCTTCCTGCTCACAACACAAGGCTCTATGAAGAGAAACCCTCATACATGCGTGCCAAGTTTTTTAACGTCCTTCCCGTCCACTTGAAGTCTCTTCAACCCAGAAAACTGAAGAAAGAACTAAAGTGCTGGCTGTTACATAGACCATTTTATAGTCTGAATGAGTATTTGTCTTGGCAAGAACTTGAATAAATCATCACTGCAAGAACTCTGATAAGCTATTTTTTATTCTTAAAAAATAACAATTTGTTTTGACTTTTATATAGCAATTGCACAATTCTGTATTGACGCCCTTTCAATCTTAAAGATTGTAAATAAAGTATTCTTGTATCTTGTATCTTGTATCTCTAGCACCTGCCCAGAACCGTCAGGAATACACTTTAATATTATTCCTGACTAATATAAATCCTAACTACCGTCAGGCTTCTAACTCTCGCAATAAAACCAGATATTAATATTATCAAACTAATAATATCAAGTCGTCCACTCACCACAAGTGGGTCAGTACCCAACTTACACCAACACTCGGCGCGATCACACCACCAGCATACTCCGACACCACTGTCACGTACACCACTGGACGTCTCACTAGACACACGCTCGCTCTTCACTGCACGGGATCCACGACTCGAATGTCTCTGTCCTAGGCTATCATGAAGATCTAGGATATCCCAGGCTTATCGGCACTGATAAGCAGGGTCAAAGGGCGCTCGCTAGCCTCGCTGCCGCCGCTCACTCACCTCATCAATCGGTGCGCGGCCAAATAGCAAATAATTACCCCCCTAGGAAAAATAACTCGTTACACTTTTAGCGGCAGTAGTGTTACAGTTGACTTTGATTTTAGCGTATTGTGGTGTAATTCTCTTCTTGATGCATTCTTTGTTTGAAGTAAATATCTGCAATCTTCATGGAAATCTTGATTCTTGTATCCCTATATTTTGCTGCTAATTTTGCTTGACTAGCTTCACTAAATAACTTCTTGATCAGCATTGTACGTGTTATTAAATTTACGGAAAGTAAATAAAAGAAAAGTCTTATAACACTTAAAACATATATTTACGCTTATACTGTTACTCACAAGACGGTAAATATACAAAAAAGGTGGTAAGTAGTGATCGATTTCGATTGGACACTCCAATCATCATCAGACCCAATAGGCGAATGACAAGAATCTTGAATGGCGTCCCTACTTATACCCTATTGGCTACCGGAAGCACCGGCCAATACATTTTTATAAGTGCAACTGGAATCAAAATGTATTTGTTCATTAATCAACTTATTTCTATCTTTACATTTTTCCTTATAAATATACAATTCTTCCCAAGCATTCATTACATATCCTTTCTTACAATTCTTTAAAATATCTAGACTATCCTCCATTTTTCCTAGTGAGTGCCCATTTTGTAACAGGTGTTGTGCGACATTTGATCTTTCCGGTTTGTTGTTCCTCCATGCAGATATGTGGTTTTTGAAGCGATAACGAAGTTCACAGTCTGTCCAATGTAGAAGCTATCACAATCGTCACAATTGATTTTATATATGCCTGAAGTGTCGAATTTGTTACAATCTTCTATTTTTGGATGCAGTATTTTACTCATGGTGTTCTGAGTCCTGTAGGCTATTGAAACTCCGTATTTCTTGAATCTGTTAGCAGTCCTTTGTGTTGTAGTCCCCGTGTAGCTAAATGTGATATATCTAGTGTTTTCCTCTTTTATCTCTTCTAATGTTGTTCTGCTGTGTAGTGTATTCTGTCTATCGATTTTCCTCCTCGTCTTCCTTGCGATGTCCTCTATCGTCTTGGTCCGAAATCCATTCACTTGAGCGATCTTCTTAATGGTGTCCAGTTCTTTTTTCCTATTGGTTTGGCTAAGTGGGATCTTATAGGCTCGGTACAGCATAGATCTAAAGGCTGCGGTCTTGTGGATTGTCGGATGGATAGACTTGTTGTTGATTGTAGTGTCCGTTTGCGTAGGTTTCCTGTAGATGTCAAACTCTATCTTGCTGTCTTTTCTCTCTAATGTGAGGTCCAGGAATTTGATCTTTTTGTTTTCTTCAAACTCGTTAGTAAAGGTGAGGTTCGGGTGGTGGTTGTTTAGTGTCTGCATCATCGTTTCGTGCTCCTGCTCCTGGGCTTGTCTGAAGATAACAATAATGTCGTCTACATATCTAACATAAAGTTTTACATCATGATTTTTTCTTAAATTCGTTAACATTTCTTTTTCCTGATGCTGTAAAAATATTTCTGACAAAATTGCCGAAAGTGGACTTCCCATAGCTAAACCATCTGTTTGTTCGTAAAATCTATTGTTGAATCAAAAATAATTTTGCTTCAAAACAGTCACAAGTAATTTTACAATCTGATTGACATATTCATCGTCTAAACTATTCTGTAAAAGCCTACATTTAACAAGATCTACAGTTTCGGATACAGGAATGTTTGTGTACAGATTTGCGATATCAAATGAGACTAGCCTACTATTCGAATCTATATCTATGTTCTTGACACGTTCAACAAATTCATACCTATTCTTTACATTGTATACATGTTCTAATTCTAAATCATTGCTGAGCTTACTTGCTAACAATTTTGAAACATTGTAGGTAGGAGCACATTTAAAGTTAACTAATGGTCTGATGGGTACATTCTTCTTGTGTATTTTTGGGATCCCTTTCATCACGGGCGCTTTAGAATTTAGGATGTTCATCTTCTGTCGACATTCTTCGGGAATCACTCTGGTTTATCTCTTCACGACGTCGGACAGCTCTCTTTGGTACTTCTGCGTTGGATCCTTTTTCAGCTCTTTGAAGTTATTTTCTTTGATGAAATCTTCCGTCTTCTTTATATATTCTTCTTTTCCGAGCACTACAATGGCGTTGCTTTTGTCTGCTTTCACAACGATTGAGCTATTCTCTTCCAGTTTCTTCTTTATTTTGCTGCACGTCTTCAGTTCTTAATTTCTGCTGGGATCTATGTGTCCTTGGCTGGTGAAATCGTTGGCTGTTACTTCCTTCCGAACGGCATAATGGTCTACGTCTCTGAGTGATTTTACATTTGCTTCAACTTCAGTAGCTAGTAGTTCGTTTTCGCCCTTCTTCTTCATTGGGAAATTGTACTTCATTCCGTAGTTCAGTATTTTCGTTTCTTCTTCACTGAATTGAATGTCTGTAAGGTTGATGACTCTCTTCTGGAATTTGTGTTCTGTACTGGTCCTATCCAAGTCTTTATTAGGTGTATTCTTCTCTACGAGTTTGTCTAATTTGTAGTTTATCCGTAAATATTTCCTGTCCATGGCATCTTCAACCTCTTCACTGACGACTTCGTGTAGTAAATTCCATGCTATTAGTCCGTATGATCTCAAAAATTGTAGGTGGATGTCGTAGGCAATCTGGTTCAGTTCTTCTTTTTCACAGTAAAGTTGTTTGATCATATTTTGGATGAATAATACCTCTCCTTGTTCCTTGGTTCTTTTAGCGGCAGTAGTTTACAGTTGACTTTGATTTTAGCGTATTGTGGTGTAATTCTCTTCTTGATGCATTCTTTGTTTGAAGTAAATATCTGCAATCTTCATGGAAATCTTGATTCTTGTATCCCTATATTTTGCTGCTAATTTTGCTTGACTAGCTTCACTAAATAACTTCTTGATCAGCATTGTACGTGTTATTAAATTTACTTAAAGTAAATAAAAGAAACGTCTTAAAACACTTAAAACATATATTTACGCTTATACTGTTACTCACAAGACGGTAAATATACAAAAAAGGTGGTAAGTAGTGATCGATTTCGATTGGACACTCCAATCATCATCAGACCCAATAGGCGAATGACAAGAATCTTGAATGGTGTCCCTACTTATACCCTATTGGCTACCGGAAGCACCGGCCAATACATTTTTATAAGTGCAACTGGAATCAAAATGTATTTGTTCATTGATCAACTTATTTCTATCTTTACATTTTTCCTTATAAATATACAATTCTTCCCAAGCATTCATTACATATCCTTTCTTACAATTCTTTAAAATATCTAGACTATCCTCCATTTTTCCTAGTGAGTGCCCATTTTGTAACAGGTGTTGTGCAACATTTGATCTTTCCGGTTTGTTGTTCCTCCATGCAGATATGTGGTTTTTGAAGCGGTTAACGAAGTTCACAGTCTGTCCAATGTAGAAGCTATCACAATCGTCACAATTGATTTTATATATGCCTGAAGTGTCGAATTTGTTACAATCTTTTATTTTTGGATGCAGTATTTTACTCATGGTGTTCTGAGTCCTGTAGGCTATTGAAACTCCGTATTTCTTGAATCTGTTAGCAGTCCTTTGTGTTGTAGTCCCCGTGTAGCTAAATGTGATATATCTAGTGTTTTCCTCTTTTATCTCTTCTAATGTTGTTCTGCTGTGTAGTGTATTCTGTCTATCGATTTTCCTCCTCGTCTTCCTTGCGATGTCCTCTATCGTCTTGGTCCGAAATCCATTCACTTGAGCGATCTTCTTAATGGTGTCCAGTTCTTTTTTCCTATTGGTTTGGCTAAGTGGGATCTTATAGGCTCGGTACAGCATAGATCTAAAGGCTGCGGTCTTGTGGATTGTCGGATGGATAGACTTGTTGTTGATTGTAGTGTCCGTTTGCGTAGGTTTCCTGTAGATGTCAAACTCTATCTTGCTGTCTTTTCTCTCTAATGTGAGGTCCAGGAATTTGATCTTTTTGTTTTCTTCAAACTCGTTAGTAAAGGTGAGGTTCGGGTGGTGGTTGTTTAGTGTCTGCATCATCGTTTCGTGCTCCTGCTCCTGGGCTTGTCTGAAGATAACAATAATGTCGTCTACATATCTAACATACAGTTTTACATCATGATTTTTTCTTAAATTCGTTAACATTTCTTTTTCCTGATGCTGTAAAAATATTTCTGACAAAATTGCCGAAAGTGGACTTCCCATAGCTAAACCATCTGTTTGTTCGTAAAATCTATTGTTGAATCAAAAATAATTTTGCTTCAAAACAGTCACAAGTAATTTTACAATCTGATTGACATATTCATCGTCTAAACTATTCTGTAAAAGCCTACATTTAACAAGATCTACAGTTTCGGATACAGGAATGTTTGTGTACAGATTTGCGATATCAAATGAGACTAGCCTACTATTCGAATCTATATCTATGTTCTTGACACGTTCAACAAATTCATACCTATTCTTTACATTGTATACATGTTCTAATTCTAAATCATTGCTGAGCTTACTTGCTAACAATTTTGAAACATTGTAGGTAGGAGCACATTTAAAGTTAACTAATGGTCTGATGGGTACATTCTTCTTGTGTATTTTTGGGATCCCTTTCATCACGGGCGCTTTAGAATTTAGGATGTTCATCTTCTGTCGACATTCTTCGGGAATCACTCTGGTGAATCTTTTCACGACGTCGGACAGCTCTCTTTGGTACTTCTGCGTTGGATCCTTTTTAGCTCTTTGAAGTTATTTTCTTTGATGAAATCTTCCGTCTTCTTTATATATTCTTCTTTTCCGAGCACTACAATGGCGTTGCTTTTGTCTGCTTTCACAACGATTGAGCTATTCTCTTCCAGTTTCTTCTTTATTTTGCTGCACGTCTTCAGTTCTTAATTTCTGCTGGGATCTATGTGTCCTTGGCTGGTGAAATCGTTGGCTGTTACTTCCTTCCGAACGGCATAATGGTCTACGTCTCTGAGTGATTTTACATTTGCTTCAACTTCAGTAGCTAGTAGTTCGTTTTCGCCCTTCTTCTTCATTGGGAAATTGTACTTCATTCCGTAGTTCAGTATTTTCGTTTCTTCTTCACTGAATTGAATGTCTGTAAGGTTGATGACTCTCTTCTGGAATTTGTGTTCTGTACTGGTCCTATCCAAGTCTTTATTAGGTGTATTCTTCTCTACGAGTTTGTCTAATTTGTAGTTTATCCGTAAATATTTCCAGTCCATGGCATCTTCAACCTCTTCACTGACGACTTCGTGTAGTAAATTCCATGCTATTAGTCCGTATGATCTCAAAAATTGTAGGTGGATGTCGTAGGCAATCTGGTTCAGTTCTTCTTTTTCACAGTAAAGTTGTTTGATCATATTTTGGATGAATAATACCTCTCCTTGTTCCTTGGTTCTTTTAGCGGCAGTAGTGTTACAGTTGACTTTGATTTTAGCGTATTGTGGTGTAATTCTCTTCTTGATGCATTCTTTGTTTGAAGTAAATATCTGCAATCTTCATGGAAATCTTGATTCTTGTATCCCTATATTTTGCTGCTAATTTTGCTTGACTAGCTTCACTAAATAACTTCTTGATCAGCATTGTACGTGTTATTAAATTTACTTAAAGTAAATAAAAGAAACGTCTTAAAACACTTAAAACATATATTTACGCTTATACTGTTACTCACAAGACGGTAAATATACAAAAAAGGTGGTAAGTGGTGATCGATTTCGATTGGACACTCCAATCATCATCAGACCCAATAGGCGAATGACAAGAATCTTGAATGGCGTCCCTACTTATACCCTATTGGCTACCGAAAGCACCGGCCAATACATTTTTATAAGTGCAACTGGAATCAAAATGTATTTGTTCATTAATCAACTTATTTCTATCTTTACATTTTTCCTTATAAATATACAATTCTTCCCAAGCATTCATTACATATCCTTTCTTACAATTCTTTAAAATATCTAGACTATCCTCCATTTTTCCTAGTGAGTGCCCATTTTGTAACAGGTGTTGTGCGACATTTGATCTTTCCGGTTTGTTGTTCCTCCATGCAGATATGTGGTTTTTGAAGCGGTTAACGAAGTTCACAGTCTGTCCAATGTAGAAGCTATCACAATCGTCACAATTGATTTTATATATGCCTGAAGTGTCGAATTTGTTACAATCTTCTATTTTTGGATGCAGTATTTTACTCATGGTGTTCTGAGTCCTGTAGGCTATTGAAACTCCGTATTTCTTGAATCTGTTAGCAGTCCTTTGTGTTGTAGTCCCCGTGTAGCTAAATGTGATATATCTAGTGTTTTCCTCTTTTATCTCTTCTAATGTTGTTCTGCTGTGTAGTGTATTCTGTCTATCGATTTTCCTCCTCGTCTTCCTTGCGATGTCCTCTATCGTCTTGGTCCGAAATCCATTCACTTGAGCGATCTTCTTAATGGTGTCCAGTTCATTTTTCCTATTGGTGTGGCTAAGTGGGATCTTATAGGCTCGGTACAGCATAGATCTAAAGGCTGCGGTCTTGTGGATTGTCGGATGGATAGACTTGTTGTTGATTGTAGTGTCCGTTTGCGTAGGTTTCCTGTAGATGTCAAACTCTATCTTGCTGTCTTTTCTCTCTAATGTGAGGTCCAGGAATTTGATCTTTTTGTTTTCTTCAAACTCGTAAACTAGTAAAGGTGAGGTTCGGGTGGTGGTTGTTTAGTGTCTGCATCATCGTTTCGTGCTCCTGCTCCTGGGCTTGTCTGAAGATAACAAGAATGTCGTCTATATATCTAACATACAGTTTCGCCTATTGGGTCTGATGATGATTGGAGTGTCCAATCGAAATCGATCACCACTTACCACCTTTTTTGTATATTTACCGTCTTGTGAGTAACAGTATAAGCGTAAATATATGTTTTAAGTGTTTTAAGACGTTTCTTTTATTTACTTTAAGTAAATTTAATAACACGTACAATGCTGATCAAGAAGTTATTTAGTGAAGCTAGTCAAGCAAAATTAGCAGCAAAATATAGGGATACAAGAATCAAGATTTCCATGAAGATTGCAGATATTTACTTCAAACAAAGAATGCATCAAGAAGAGAATTACACCACAATACGCTAAAATCAAAGTCAACTGTAACACTACTGCCGCTAAAAGAACCAAGGAACAAGGAGAGGTATTATTCATCCAAAATATGATCAAACAACTTTACTGTGAAAAAGAAGAACTGAACCAGATTGCCTACGACATCCACCTACAATTTTTGAGATCATACGGACTAATAGCATGGAATTTACTACACGAAGTCGTCAGTGAAGAGGTTGAAGATGCCATGGACAGGAAATATTTACGGATAAACTACAAATTAGACAAACTCGTAGAGAAGAATACACCTAATAAAGACTTGGATAGGACCAGTACAGAACACAAATTCCAGAAGAGAATCATCAACCTTACAGACATTCAATTCAGTGAAGAAGAAACGAAAATACTGAACTACGGAATGAAGTACAATTTCCCAATGAAGAAGAAGGGCGAAAACGAACTACTAGCTACTGAAGTTGAAGCAAATGTAAAATCACTCAGAGACGTAGACCATTATGCCGTTCGGAAGGAAGTAACAGCCAACGATTTCACCAGCCAAGGACACATAGATCCCAGCAGAAATTAAGAACTGAAGACGTGCAGCAAAATAAAGAAGAAACTGGAAGAGAATAGCTCAATCGTTGTGAAAGCAGACAAAAGCAACGCCATTGTAGTGCTCGGAAAAGAAGAATATATAAAGAAGACGGAAGATTTCATCAAAGAAAATAACTTCAAAGAGCTAAAAAGGATCCAACGCAGAAGTACCAAAGAGAGCTGTCCGACGTCGTGAAAAGATGCACCAGAGTGATTCCCGAAGAATGTCGACAGAAGATGAACATCCTAAATTCTAAAGCGCCCGTGATGAAAGGGATCCCAAAAATACACAAGAAGAATGTACCCATCAGACCATTAGTTAACTTTAAATGTGCTCCTACCTACAATGTTTCAAAATTGTTAGCAAGTAAGCTCAGCAATGATTTAGAATTAGAACATGTATACAATGTAAAGAATAGGTATGAATTTGTTGAACGTGTCAAGAACATAGATATAGATTCGAATAGTAGGCTAGTCTCATTTGATATCGCAAATCTGTACACAAACATTCCTGTATCCGAAACTGTAGATCTTGTTAAATGTAGGCTTTTACAGAATAGTTTAGACGATGAATATGTCAATCAGATTGTAAAATTACTTGTGACTGTTTTGAAGCAAAATTATTTTTGATTCAACAAATAGATTTTACGAACAAACAGATGGTTTAGCTATGGGAAGTCCACTTTCGGCAATTTTGTCGGAAATATTTTTACAGCATCAGGAAAAAGAAATGTTAACGAATTTAAGAAAAAATCATGATGTAAAACTGTATGTTAGATATGTAGACGACATTCTTGTTATCTTCAGACAAGCCCAGGAGCAGGAGCACGAAACGATGATGCAGACACTAAACAACCACCACCCGAACCTCACCTTTACTAACGAGTTTGAAGAAAACAAAAAGATCAAATTCCTGGACCTCACATTAGAGAGAAAAGACAGCAAGATAGAGTTTGACATCTACAGGAAACCTACGCAAACGGACACTACAATCAACAACAAGTCTATCCATCCGACAATCCACAAGACCGCAGCCTTTAGATCTATGCTGTACCGAGCCTATAAGATCCCACTTAGCCAAACCAATAGGAAAAAAGAACTGGACACCATTAAGAAGATCGCTCAAGTGAATGGATTTCGGACCAAGACGATAGAGGACATCGCAAGGAAGACGAGGAGGAAAATCGATAGACAGAATACACTACACAGCAGAACAACATTAGAAGAGATAAAAGAGGAAAACACTAGATATATCACATTTAGCTACACGGGGACTACAACACAAAGGATTGCTAACAGATTCAAGAAATACGGAGTTTCAATAGCCTACAGGACTCAGAACACCATGAGTAAAATACTGCATCCAAAAATAGAAGATTGTAACAAATTCGACACTTCAGGCATATATAAAATCAATTGTGACGATTGTGATAGCTTCTACATTGGACAGACTGTGAACTTCGTTAACCGCTTCAAAAACCACATATCTGCATGGAGGAACAACAAACCGGAAAGATCAAATGTCGCACAACACCTGTTACAAAATGGGCACTCACTAGGAAAAATGGAGGATAGTCTAGATATTTTAAAGAATTGTAAGAAAGGATATGTAATGAATGCTTGGGAAGAATTGTATATTTATAAGGAAAAATGTAAAGATAGAAATAAGTTGATTAATGAACAAATACATTTTGATTCCAGTTGCACTTATAAAAATGTATTGGCCGGTGCTTCCGGTAGCCAATAGGGTATAAGTAGGGACACCATTCAAGATTCTTGTCATTCGCCTATTGGGTCTGATGATGATTGGAGTGTCCAATCGAAATCGATCACTACTTACCACCTTTTTTGTATATTTACCGTCTTGTGAGTAACAGTATAAGCGTAAATATATGTTTTAAGTGTTTTAAGACGTTTCTTTTATTTACTTTAAGTAAATTTAATAACACGTACAATGCTGATCAAGAAGTTATTTAGTGAAGCTAGTCAAGCAAAATTAGCAGCAAAATATATGGATACAAGAATCAAGATTTCCATGAAGATTGCAGATATTTACTTCAAACTAAGAATGCATCAAGAAGAGAATTACACCACAATACGCTAAAATCAAAGTCAACTGTAACACTACTGCCGCTAAAAGAACCAAGGAACAAGGAGAGGTATTATTCATCCAAAATATGATCAAACAACTTTACTGTGAAAAAGAAGAACTGAACCAGATTGCCTACGACATCCACCTACAATTTTTGAGATCATACGGACTAATAGCATGGAATTTACTACACGAAGTCGTCAGTGAAGATCAATCAATCAAATCATTTATTGTCCATAAACATATATATACAATGCATAGACAAAAGTCACCAATGTCAAAATAAAAGAAAAAAGAATACAATTTCAATGTATACAAAACAATATTACCTCTTAGTGTACAAACCTGGGCTCAACTTAGATCACTCAAAATGTAGTTTTCCAAATTGTTATGCCGAATCGGTTAGATCTGAAATTTTTGATGAGTACGGCCTTTTTTTAACTAGCCAATTCTTCAGAGCAATTTTGAATTTAGTGCCTTCTAATTCCTTTATATTGTTTGGTAGGAGGTTGAAATAAATTGACCCCATCACAAAAGGACTTCGGCCAGTTTTGTTGAAATTCCTCCTCACACGGTGAAAATCATCCTTTCGTCTCGTGTCGTACCTGTGGATTTGACTATTTTTATTTGTGTGCTTTACATCATTTTTCACAAGCATAATTAATTGATAAATCTATAGTCCATACAAAGTGAGGAGATTTAAATTAACAAAAATATCTTTACAAGACCTTTTGTACCATACTTTGGCTATCAGTCTGATTGCTCTTTTCTGGAGAACAAAAATTGTATGTAAATTACAGTCGGGAGAACTTCCCCAGAAAATAAGGCCATAAGACAAGAAAGGAAATATGACACCAAAATAAATTCTTTTTAGCGTATCTGTATCTAAATAAAAAGATATTCTTCTGAGGAGGCTGATTCCACTTAAAAGTCTAGATCTTACATGAGATATATGATTCTTAAAAGTTAAGGTCTGATCTATATATAGTCCCAAAAACTTACAGCACTCTTTACTTTCAAAGATCACATCATCCTTAACTAAATCTATCAGAGGAATGCCCGTACTACTCAATCCGAAAACTACAATTTCTGTCTTATCTAGGTTGACTTTGAAATTAATATTTTCAAAATATGAGCTGGCTTTATGTACAAATTCGGCCATGCCCTGCTTGAGTTCATCAAAAGACTGAGCCCAGCATACACCTGACGTGTCGTCAGCATACATACTAATTTCAACCTTATTGATAGCAGGAAAATTACTAACATAGATATTATACAGATAAGGGCCCAAAATGGACCCTTGGGGGACTCCTGAAACAACATGTTTTTGTTCTGACATGACATTGTCCAATGACCAACCATTGTCATAAAAAATCTCTGTATACTGAATACGATTGGTTAAAAAGCTGCTAATCAACAATGTCAGCCAAGAAGGAAGGCCAATCTCAACTAACCTATTGACCAGGATTGCATGGTTGACCCTGTCAAAGGCTTTAGAGAGATCCAAACACACCCCAGCCACTTTACAACCACTATCCAACTTGTTCAAGGCAGTGTGGACAAATTCTGCAGCAGCCGAGGTAGTACTCCTACTCTCTCTAAAGCCGTGTTGGTATTCAGGTATTATGTCATGTTCAATAGTGAACTTTTTTAGGTGCTTAAGCATAAGTTTCTCCACAACCTTACTGAAAGTGGATGTCAAAGAGATGGGCCGATAATTGGAAACATTATCTTTCGGACCCTTCTTGTGCAATGGTTTTACAACAGTTAGTTTTAAAACATCGGGGAAAATGCCACTAGCAACTGTATATTGTAACAAATGACACAAAATAGGAGCAAGTTCATATTTACAATCTTTCAAAAGCTTTGGAGAAAAGTCATCCCATCCACAAGATAGTTTGTTAGTAAGGCCGTTGATCAGCTGCAAAGTTTCATCCAAGGTTACCACAGGGCACATAGGAGTCTCATCCCTACTATTTGGTTTCAACAGAGATGTGATTTGGCCTTTAGAACAACCCTCAAATGGGTTTACAAAAAAATCATTGAACAAGTTACTTACACATACAGGGCTATTTACAACAACATTTTCCTCATCTTTCAGAGAAATATTTACAAACTCATTTTTACTTACATTTGTCAACCTGAGATTATTGACCAGAGCCCAAGCACTTTTTGAAACATTCTGAGAGGAGTCTATCTTAGATTTTATTAAGCTAGCCTTCTCAGAGGTTGAAGATGCCATGGACAGGAAATATTTACGGATAACTACAAATTAGACAAACTCGTAGAGAAGAATACACCTAATAAAGACTTGGATAGGACCAGTACAGAACACAAATTCCAGAAGAGAGTCATCAACCTTACAGACATTCAATTCAGTGAAGAAGAAACGAAAATACTGAACTACGGAATGAAGTACAATTTCCCAATGAAGAAGAAGGGCGAAAACGAACTACTAGCTACTGAAGTTGAAGCAAATGTAAAATCACTCAGAGACGTAGACCATTATGCCGTTCGGAAGGAAGTAACAGCCAACGATTTCACCAGCCAAGGACACATAGATCCCAGCAGAAATTAAGAACTGAAGACGTGCAGCAAAATAAAGAAGAAACTGGAAGAGAATAGCTCAATCGTTGTGAAAGCAGACAAAAGCAACGCCATTGTAGTGCTCGGAAAAGAAGAATATATAAAGAAGACGGAAGATTTCATCAAAGAAAATAACTTCAAAGAGATGAAAAAGGATCCAACGCAGAAGTACCAAAGAGAGCTGTCCGACGTCGTGAAGAGATGCACCAGAGTGATTCCCGAAGAATGTCGACAGAAGATGAACATCCTAAATTCTAAAGCGCCCGTGATGAAAGGGATCCCAAAAATACACAAGAAGAATGTACCCATCAGACCATTAGTTAACTTTAAATGTGCTCCTACCTACAATGTTTCAAAATTGTTAGCAAGTAAGCTCAGCAATGATTTAGAATTAGAACATGTATACAATGTAAAGAATAGGTATGAATTTGTTGAACGTGTCAAGAACATAGATATAGATTCGAATAGTAGGCTAGTCTCATTTGATATCGCAAATCTGTACACAAACATTCCTGTATCCGAAACTGTAGATCTTGTTAAATGTAGGCTTTTACAGAATAGTTTAGACGATGAATATGTCAATCAGATTGTAAAATTACTTGTGACTGTTTTGAAGCAAAATTATTTTTGATTCAACAATAGATTTTACGAACAAACAGATGGTTTAGCTATGGGAAGTCCACTTTCGGCAATTTTGTCAGAAATATTTTTACAGCATCAGGAAAAAGAAATGTTAACGAATTTAAGAAAAAATCATGATGTAAAACTGTATGTTAGATATGTAGACGACATTCTTGTTATCTTCAGACAAGCCCAGGAGCAGGAGCACGAAACGACGATGCAGACACTAAACAACCACCACCCGAACCTCACCTTTACTAACGAGTTTGAAGAAAACAAAAAGATCAAATTCCTGGACCTCACATTAGAGAGAAAAGACAGCAAGATAGAGTTTGACATCTACAGGAAACCTACGCAAACGGACACTACAATCAACAACAAGTCTATCCATCCGACAATCCACAAGACCGCAGCCCTTAGATCTATGCTGTACCGAGCCTATAAGATCCCACTTAGCCAAACCAATAGGAAAAAAGAACTGGACACCATTAAGAAGATCGCTCAAGTGAATGGATTTCGGACCAAGACGATAGAGGACATCGCAAGGAAGACGAGGAGGAAAATCGATAGACAGAATACACTACACAGCAGAACAACATTAGAAGAGATAAAAGAGGAAAACACTAGATATATCACATTTAGCTACACGGGGACTACAACACAAAGGATTGCTAACAGATTCAAGAAATACGGAGTTTCAATAGCCTACAGGACTCAGAACACCATGAGTAAAATACTGCATCCAAAAATAGAAGATTGTAACAAATTCGACACTTCAGGCATATATAAAATCAATTGTGACGATTGTGATAGCTTCTACATTGGACAGACTGTGAACTTCGTTAACCGCTTCAAAAACCACATATCTGCATGGAGGAACAACAAACCGGAAAGATCAAATGTCGCACAACACCTGTTACAAAATGGGCACTCACTAGGAAAAATGGAGGATAGTCTAGATATTTTAAAGAATTGTAAGAAAGGATATGTAATGAATGCTTGGGAAGAATTGTATATTTATAAGGAAAAATGTAAAGATAGAAATAAGTTGATTAATGAACAAATACATTTTGATTCCAGTTGCACTGATAAAAATGTATTGGCCGGTGCTTCCGGTAGCCAATAGGGTATAAGTAGGGACACCATTCAAGATTCTTGTCATTCGCCTATTGGGTCTGATGATGATTGGAGTGTCCAATCGAAATCGATCACTACTTACCACCTTTTTTGTATATTTACCGTCTTTTGAGTAACAGTATAAGCGTAAATATATGTTTTAAGTGTTTTAAGACGTTTCTTTTATTTACTTTAAGTAAATTTAATAACACGTACAATGCTGATCAAGAAGTTATTTAGTGAAGCTAGTCAAGCAAAATTAGCAGCAAAATATAGGGATACAAGAATCAAGATTTCCATGAAGATTGCAGATATTTACTTCAAACTAAGAATGCATCAAGAAGAGAATTACACCACAATACGCTAAAATCAAAGTCAACTGTAACACTACTGCCGCTAAAAGAACCAAGGAACAAGGAGAGGTATTATTCATCCAAAATATGATCAAACAACTTTACTGTGAAAAAGAAGAACTGAACCAGATTGCCTACGACATCCACCTACAATTTTTGAGATCATACGGACTACTAGCATGGAATTTACTACACGAAGTCGTCAGTGAAGAGGTTGAAGATGCCATGGACAGGAAATATTTACGGATAAACTACAAATTAGACAAACTCGTAGAGAAGAATACACCTAATAAAGACTTGGATAGAACCAGTACAGAACACAAATTCCAGAAGAGAGTCATCAACCTTACAGACATTCAATTCAGTGAAGAAGAAACGAAAATACTGAACTACGGAATGAAGTACAATTTCCCAATGAAGAAGAAGGGCGAAAACGAACTACTAGCTACTGAAGTTGAAGCAAATGTAAAATCACTCAGAGACGTAGACCATTATGCCGTTCGGAAGGAAGTAACAGCCAACGATTTCACCAGCCAAGGACACATAGATCCCAGCAGAAATTAAGAACTGAAGACGTGCAGCAAAATAAAGAAGAAACTGGAAGAGAATAGCTCAATCGTTGTGAAAGCAGACAAAAGCAACGCCATTGTAGTGCTCGGAAAAGAAGAATATATAAAGAAGACGGAAGATTTCATCAAAGAAAATAACTTCAAAGAGCTGAAAAAGGATCCAACGCAGAAGTACCAAAGAGAGCTGTCCGACGTCGTGAAGAGATGCACCAGAGTGATTCCCGAAGAATGTCGACAGAAGATGAACATCCTAAATTCTAAAGCGCCCGTGATGAAAGGGATCCCAAAAATACACAAGAAGAATGTACCCATCAGACCATTAGTTAACTTTAAATGTGCTCCTACCTACAATGTTTCAAAATTGTTAGCAAGTAAGCTCAGCAATGATTTAGAATTAGAACATGTATACAATGTAAAGAATAGGTATGAATTTGTTGAACGTGTCAAGAACATAGATATAGATTCGAATAGTAGGCTAGTCTCATTTGATATCGCAAATCTGTACACAAACATTCCTGTATCCGAAACTGTAGATCTTGTTAAATGTAGGCTTTTACAGAATAGTTGGTACTTACGTATTAAACGGAGGCCACATTTTGTCAGCGCGCTGCGGCGGTTATGTTAGGTTGGGTTATCATAATAGAAAGTATAACTCGTCTGGTATCGATTCATAACCAAGCGAGGAAAGTCCTACACACATAATATTTACGATAACCCAACCTAACATAACCGCCGCAGCGCGCTGACAAATTGTGGCCTCCGTTTAATACGTAAGTACCGAATAGTTTAGACGATGAATATGTCAATCAGATTGTAAAATTACTTGTGACTGTTTTGAAGCAAAATTATTTTTGATTCAACAATAGATTTTACGAACAAACAGATGGTTTAGCTATGGGAAGTCCACTTTCGGCAATTTTGTCAGAAATATTTTTACAGCATCAGGAAAAAGAAATGTTAACGAATTTAAGAAAAAATCATGATGTAAAACTGTATGTTAGATATGTAGACGACATTCTTGTTATCTTCAGACAAGCCCAGGAGCAGGAGCACGAAACGATGATGCAGACACTAAACAACCACCACCCGAACCTCACCTTTACTAACGAGTTTGAAGAAAACAAAAAGATCAAATTCCTGGACCTCACATTAGAGAGAAAAGACAGCAAGATAGAGTTTGACATCTACAGGAAACCTACGCAAACGGACACTACAATCAACAACAAGTCTATCCATCCGACAATCCACAAGACCGCAGCCTTTAGATCTATGCTGTACCGAGCCTATAAGATCCCACTTAGCCAAACCAATAGGAAAAAAGAACTGGACACCATTAAGAAGATCGCTCAAGTGAATGGATTTCGGACCAAGACGATAGAGGACATCGCAAGGAAGACGAGGAGGAAAATCGATAGACAGAATACACTACACAGCAGAACAACATTAGAAGAGATAAAAGAGGAAAACACTAGATATATCACATTTAGCTACACGGGGACTACAACACAAAGGATTGCTAACAGATTCAAGAAATACGGAGTTTCAATAGCCTACAGGACTCAGAACACCATGAGTAAAATACTGCATCCAAAAATAGAAGATTGTAACAAATTCGACACTTCAGGCATATATAAAATCAATTGTGACGATTGTGATAGCTTCTACATTGGACAGACTGTGAACTTCGTTAACCGCTTCAAAAACCACATATCTGCATGGAGGAACAACAAACCGGAAAGATCAAATGTCGCACAACACCTGTTACAAAATGGGCACTCACTAGGAAAAATGGAGGATAGTCTAGATATTTTAAAGAATTGTAAGAAAGGATATGTAATGAATGCTTGGGAAGAATTGTATATTTATAAGGAAAAATGTAAAGATAGAAATAAGTTGATCAATGAACAAATACATTTTGATTCCAGTTGCACTTATAAAAATGTATTGGCCGGTGCTTCCGGTAGCTAATAGGGTATAAGTAGGGACACCATTCAAGATTCTTGTCATTCGCCTATTGGGTCTGATGATGATTGGAGTGTCCAATCGAAATCGATCACTACTTACCACCTTTTTTGTATATTTACCGTCTTGTGAGTAACAGTATAAGCGTAAATATATGTTTTAAGTGTTTTAAGACGTTTCTTTTATTTACTTTAAGTAAATTTAATAACACGTACAATGCTGATCAAGAAGTTATTTAGTGAAGCTAGTCAAGCAAAATTAGCAGCAAAATATATGGATACAAGAATCAAGATTTCCATGAAGATTGCAGATATTTACTTCAAACTAAGAATGCATCAAGAAGAGAATTACACCACAATACGCTAAAATCAAAGTCAACTGTAACACTACTGCCGCTAAAAGAACCAAGGAACAAGGAGAGGTATTATTCATCCAAAATATGATCAAACAACTTTACTGTGAAAAAGAAGAACTGAACCAGATTGCCTACGACATCCACCTACAATTTTTGAGATCATACGGACTAATAGCATGGAATTTACTACACGAAGTCGTCAGTGAAGAGGTTGAAGATGCCATGGACAGGAAATATTTACGGATAAACTACAAATTAGACAAACTCGTAGAGAAGAATACACCTAATAAAGACTTGGATAGGACCAGTACAGAACACAAATTCCAGAAGAGAGTCATCAACCTTACAGACATTCAATTCAGTGAAGAAGAAACGAAAATACTGAACTACGGAATGAAGTACAATTTCCCAATGAAGAAGAAGGGCGAAAACGAACTACTAGCTACTGAAGTTGAAGCAAATGTAAAATCACTCAGAGACGTAGACCATTATGCCGTTCGGAAGGAAGTAACAGCCAACGATTTCACCAGCCAAGGACACATAGATCCCAGCAGAAATTAAGAACTGAAGACGTGCAGCAAAATAAAGAAGAAACTGGAAGAGAATAGCTCAATCGTTGTGAAAGCAGACAAAAGCAACGCCATTGTAGTGCTCGGAAAAGAAGAATATATAAAGAAGACGGAAGATTTCATCAAAGAAAATAACTTCAAAGAGCTGAAAAAGGATCCAACGCAGAAGTACCAAAGAGAGCTGTCCGACGTCGTGAAGTGATGCACCAGAGTGATTCCCGAAGAATGTCGACAGAAGATGAACATCCTAAATTCTAAAGCGCCCGTGATGAAAGGGATCCCAAAAATACACAAGAAGAATGTACCCATCAGACCATTAGTTAACTTTAAATGTGCTCCTACCTACAATGTTTCAAAATTGTTAGCAAGTAAGCTCAGCAATGATTTAGAATTAGAACATGTATACAATGTAAAGAATAGGTATGAATTTGTTGAACGTGTCAAGAACATAGATATAGATTCGAATAGTAGGCTAGTCTCATTTGATATCGCAAATCTGTACACAAACATTCCTGTATCCGAAACTGTAGATCTTGTTAAATGTAGGCTTTTACAGAATAGTTGGTACTTACGTATTAAACGGAGGCCACATTTTGTCAGCGCGCTGCGGCGGTTATGTTAGGTTGGGTTATCATAATAGAAAGTATAACTCGTCTGGTATCGATTCATAACCAAGCGAGGAAAGTCCTACACATATAATATTTACGATAACCCAACCTAACATAACCGCCGCAGCGCGCTGACAAATTGTGGCCTCCGTTTAATACGTAAGTACCGAATAGTTTAGACGATGAATATGTCAATCAGATTGTAAAATTACTTGTGACTGTTTTGAAGCAAAATTATTTTTGATTCAACAATAGATTTTACGAACAAACAGATGGTTTAGCTATGGGAAGTCCACTTTCGGCAATTTTGTCAGAAATATTTTTACAGCATCAGGAAAAAGAAATGTTAACGAATTTAAGAAAAAATCATGATGTAAAACTGTATGTTAGATATGTAGACGACATTATTGTTATCTTCAGACAAGCCCAGGAGCAGGAGCACGAAACGATGATGCAGACACTAAACAACCACCACCCGAACCTCACCTTTACTAACGAGTTTGAAGAAAACAAAAAGATCAAATTCCTGGACCTCACATTAGAGAGAAAAGACAGCAAGATAGAGTTTGACATCTACAGGAAACCTACGCAAACGGACACTACAATCAACAACAAGTCTATCCATCCGACAATCCACAAGACCGCAGCCTTTAGATCTATGCTGTACCGAGCCTATAAGATCCCACTTAGCCAAACCAATAGGAAAAAAGAACTGGACACCATTAAGAAGATCGCTCAAGTGAATGGATTTCGGACCAAGACGATAGAGGACATCGCAAGGAAGACGAGGAGGAAAATCGATAGACAGAATACACTACACAGCAGAACAACATTAGAAGAGATAAAAGAGGAAAACACTAGATATATCACATTTAGCTACACGGGGACTACAACACAAAGGACTGCTAACAGATTCAAGAAATACGGAGTTTCAATAGCCTACAGGACTCAGAACACCATGAGTAAAATACTGCATCCAAAAATAGAAGATTGTAACAAATTCGACACTTCAGGCATATATAAAATCAATTGTGACGATTGTGATAGCTTCTACATTGGACAGACTGTGAACTTCGTTAACCGCTTCAAAAACCACATATCTGCATGGAGGAACAACAAACCGGAAAGATCAAATGTCGCACAACACCTGTTACAAAATGGGCACTCACTAGGAAAAATGGAGGATAGTCTAGATATTTTAAAGAATTGTAAGAAAGGATATGTAATGAATGCTTGGGAAGAATTGTATATTTATAAGGAAAAATGTAAAGATAGAAATAAGTTGATCAATGAACAAATACATTTTGATTCCAGTTGCACTTATAAAAATGTATTGGCCGGTGCTTCCGGTAGCCAATAGGGTATAAGTAGGGACACCATTCAAGATTCTTGTCATTCGCCTATTGGGTCTGATGATGATTGGAGTGTCCAATCGAAATCGATCACTACTTACCACCTTTTTTGTATATTTACCGTCTTGTGAGTAACAGTATAAGCGTAAATATATGTTTTAAGTGTTTTAAGACGTTTCTTTTATTTACTTTAAGTAAATTTAATAACACGTACAATGCTGATCAAGAAGTTATTTAGTGAAGCTAGTCAAGCAAAATTAGCAGCAAAATATAGGGATACAAGAATCAAGATTTCCATGAAGATTGCAGATATTTACTTCAAACAAAGAATGCATCAAGAAGAGAATTACACCACAATACGCTAAAATCAAAGTCAACTGTAACACTACTGCCGCTAAAAGTGTAACGAGTTATTTTTCCTAGGGGGGTAATTATTTGCTATTTGGCCGCGCACCGATTGATGAGGTGAGTGAGCGGCGGCAGCGAGGCTAGCGAGCGCCCTTTGACCCTGCTTATCAGTGCCGATAAGCCTGGGATATCCTAGATCTTCATGATAGCCTAGGACAGAGACATTCGAGTCGTGGATCCCGTGCAGTGAAGAGCGAGCGTGTGTCTAGTGAGACGTCCAGTGGTGTACGTGACAGTGGTGTCGGAGTATGCTGGTGGTGTGATCGCGCCGAGTGTTGGTGTAAGTTGGGTACTGACCCACTTGTGGTGAGTGGACGACTTGATATTATTAGTTTGATAATATTAATATCTGGTTTTATTGCGAGAGTTAGAAGCCTGACGGTAGTTAGGATTTATATTAGTCAGGAATAATATTAAAGTGTATTCCTGACGGTTCTGGGCAGGTGCTAGAGATACAAGATACAAGATACAAGAATACTTTACATATGCAATTAAATATTGACAGGTTTTTTTTATCATAATATAAATACATATTTCAAAATTTTTATATAAAAATAATTATATATGAATGAACACTTTTTAATGATGTTTTTGTAATTAATAATACATATATAATAATATTATAGGAAGGATAATATGCAAATAAATATTCACAGGTTTTTTTATCATAATATAAATACATATTTTAAAGTTTTTTATAATAATAATTATATATGAATGAACACTTTTTAGTAATGTTTTTGTAATTAATAATACAAATATAATAATATTATAGAAACGATAATATGAAAATAAATATTGACAGGTTTTTTTTATCATAATATAAATACATATTTTAAAGTTTTTTATAATAATAATTATATATGAATGAACACTTTTTAGTAATGTTTTTGTAATTAATAATACAAATATAATAATAATATTATAGAAACGATAGTATGAAAATAAATATTGACAGGTTTTTTTGATCATAATATAAATACATAGTTTAAAGTTTTTTTATAATTATAATTATATATGAATGAACACTTTTTAATAATGTTTTTGTTATGAATAATACATATATAATAATATTATAGGAAGGATAATATACAAATAAATATATATAAATGTTTTTGATCATAATATAAATACATATTTTATAATATTTTTATAATTATAATTATATATGAATGAACACTTTTTAATAATGTTTTTAATAATAATAATACATATATATTAATATTATAGTAAGGATAATATGCAATTAAATATTGACAGGTTTTTTTATCATAATATAAATATATATTTTAAAATTTTTATATAAAAATAATTATATATGAATGAACACTTTTTAATGATGTTTTTGTTATTAATAATACATATATAATAATATTATAGGAAGGATAATATACAAATAAATATATATAAATGTTTTTGATCATAATATAAATACATATTTTATAATATTTTTTTAATAATAATTTTATATGAATGAACACTTTTGAATAATGTTTTTGTTATTAATAATACATATATAATAATATTATAGGAAGGATAATATACAAATAAATATATATAAATGTTTTTGATCATAATATAAATACATATTTTATAATATTTTTATAATAATAATTATATATGAATGAACACTTTTTAGTAATGTTTTTGTAATTAATAATACAAATATAATAATATTATAGAAACGATAATATGCAAATAAATATTGACAGGTTTTTTTGATCATAATATAAATACATAGTTTAAAGTTTTTTTATAATTATAATTATATATGAATGAACACTTTTTAATAATGTTTTTGTTATGAATAATACATATATAATAATATTATAGGAAGGATAATATAAAAATAAATATATATAAATGTTTTTGATCATAATATAAATACATATTTTATAATATTTTTATAATAATAATTATATATGAATGAACACTTTTTAATAATGTTTTTGTTATTAATAATACATATATAATAATATTATAGGAAGGATAATATACAAATAAATATATATAAATGTTTTTGATCATAATATAAATACATATTTTATAATATTTTTATAATTATAATTATATATGAATGAACACTTTTTAATAATGATTTTAATAATAATAATACATATATATTAATATTATAGTAAGGATAATATGCAATTAAATATTGACAGGTTTTTTTTATCATATTATAAATACATATTTTAAAATTTTTATATAAAAATAATTATATATGAATGAACACTTTTTAATGATGTTTTTGTAATTAATAATACATATATAATAATATTATTGGAAGGATAATATGCAAATAAATATTCACAGGTTTTTTTTATCATAATATAAATACATATTTTAAAGTTTTTTATAATAATAATTATATATGAATGAACACTTTTTAGTAATGTTTTTGTAATTAATAATACAAATATAATATTATTATAGAAACGATAATATAAAAATAAATATTGACAGGTTTTTTTGATCATAATATAAATACATAGTTTAAAGTTTTTTTATAATTATAATTATATATGAATGAACACTTTTTAATAATGTTTTTGTTATGAATAATACATATATAATAATATTATAGGAAGGATAATATACAAATAAATTTATATAAATGTTTTTGATCATAATATAAATACATATTTTATAATATTTTTATAATTATAATTATATATGAATGAACACTTTTTAATAATGTTTTTAATAATAATAATACATATATATTAAAATTATAGTAAGGATAATATGCAATTAAATATTGACAGGTTTTTTTTATCATAATATAAATACATATTTTAAAATTTTTATATAAAAATAATTTTATATGAATGAACACTTTTTAATGATGTTTTTGTAATTAATAATACATATATAATAATATTATAGGAAGGATAATATGCAAATAAATATTCACAGTTTTTTTTTATCATAATATAAATACATATTTTAAAGTTTTTTATAATAATAATTATATATGAATGAACACTTTTTAGTAATGTTTTTGTAATTAATAATACAAATATAATAATATTATAGAAACGATAATATGAAAATAAATATTGACAGGTTTTTTTGATCATAATATAAATACATAGTTTAAAGTTTTTTTATAATTATAATTATATATGAATGAACACTTTTTAATAATGTTTTTGTTATGAATAATACATATATAATAATATTATAGTAAGGATAATATGCAATTAAATATTGACAGGTTTTTTTTTATCATAATATAAATACATATTTTATAATTTTTATATAAAAATAATTATATATGAATGAACACTTTTTAATGATGTTTTTGTTATTAATAATACATATATAATAATATTATAGGAAGGATAATATACAAATAAATATATATAAATGTTTTTGATCATAATATAAATACATATTTTATAATATTTTATAATAATAATTATATATGAATGAACACTTTTGAATAATGTTTTTGTTATTAATAATACATATATAATAATATTATAGGAAGGATAATATACAAATAAATATATATAAATGTTTTTGATCATAATATAAATACATATTTTATAATATTTTTATAATAATAATTATATATGAATGAACACTTTTTAATAATGTTTTTGTTATTAATAATACATATATAATAATATTATAGGAAGGATAATATGCAAATAAATATTCACAGGTTTTTTTGATCATAATATAAATACATAGTTTAAAGTTTTTTTATAATTATAATTATATATGAATGAACACTTTTTAATAATGTTTTTGTTATGAATAATACATATATAATAATATTATAGGAAGGATAATTTACAAATAAATATATATAAATGTTTTTGATCATAATATAAATACATATTTTATAATATTTTTATAATTATAATTATATATGAATGAACACTTTTTAATAATGTTTTTAATAATAATAATACATATATATTAAAATTATAGTAAGGATAATATGCAATTAAATATTGACAGGTTTTTTTTATCATAATATAAATACATATTTTAAAATTTTTATATAAAAATAATTTTATATGAATGAACACTTTTTAATGATGTTTTTGTAATTAATAATACATATATAATAATATTATAGGAAGGATAATATGCAAATAAATATTCACAGGTTTTTTTTATCGTAATATAAATACATATTTAAAAGTTTTTTATAATAATAATTATATATGAATGAACACTTTTTAGTAATGTTTTTGTAATTAATAATACAAATATAATAATATTATAGAAACGATAATATGAAAATAAGTATTGACAGGTTTTTTTGATCATAATATAAATACATAGTTTAAAGTTTTTTTATAATTATAATTATATATGAATGAACACTTTTTAATAATGTTTTTGTTATGAATAGTACATATATAATAATATTATAGGAAGGATAATATACAAATAAATATATAAAAATGTTTTTGATCATAATATAAATACATATTTTATAATATTTTTATAATTATAATTATATATGAATGAACACTTTTTAATAATGTTTTTAATAATAATAATACATATATATTAATATTATAGTAAGGATAATATGCAATTAAATATTGACAGGTTTTTTTTTTATCATAATATAAATACATATTTTATAATTTTTATATAAAAATAATTATATATGAATGAACACTTTTTAATGATGTTTTTGTTATTAATAATACATATATAATAATATTATAGGAAGGATAATATACAAATAAATACATATAAATGTTTTTGATCATAATATAAATACATATTTTATAATATTTTTATAATAATAATTATATATGAATGAACACTTTTCAATGATTTTTTTGTAATTAATAATACATATATAATAATATTATAGGAAGGATAATATGCAAAAAAATATTCACAGTTTTTTTTTATCATAATTTAAATACATATTTAAAAGTTTCTTATAATAATAATTATATATGAATGAACACTTTTTAGTAATGTTTTTGTAATTAATAATACAAATATAATAATATTATAGAAACGATAATATGAAAATAAATATTGACAGGTTTTTTTGATCATAATATAAATACATAGTTTAAAGTTTTTTTATAATTATAATTATATATGAATGAACACTTTTTAATAATGTTTTTGTTATGAATAATACATATATAATAATATTATAGGAAGGATAATATACAAATAAATATATATAAATGTTTTTTAATAATATAAATACATATTTTATAATAATTTTATAATAATAATAATATATGAATGAACACTTTTTAATAATGTTTTTGTTATTAATAATACATATATAATAATATTATAGGAAGGATAATATACAAATAAATATATAAAAATGTTTTTGATCATAATATAAATACATATTTTATAATATTTTTATAATAATAATTATATATGAATGAACACTTTTTAATAATGTTTTTGTTATTAATAATACATATATAATAATATTATAGGAAGGATAATATGCAAATAAATATTCACAGGTTTTTTTATCATAATATAAATACATATTTTAAAGTTTTTTATAATAATAATAATATATGAATGAACACTTTTTAGTAATGTTTTTGTAATTAATAATACAAATATAATAATATTATAGAAACGATAATATGCAAATAAATATTGACAGGTTTTTTTGATCATAATATAAATACATAGTTTAAAGTTTTTTTATAATAATAATTATATATGAATGAACACATTTAGTAATGTTTTTGTAATTAATAATACAAATATAATAATATTATAGAAACGATAATATGCAAATAAATATTGACAGGTTTTTTTGATCATAATATAAATACATAGTTTAAAGTTTTTTTATAATTATAATTATATATGAATGAACACTTTTTAATCATGTTTTTGATATGAATAATACATATATAATAATATTATAGGAAGGATAATATACAAATAAATATATATAAATGTTTTTGATTATAATATAAATACATATTTTATAATATTTTTATAATAATAATTATATATGAATGAACACTTTTTAATAATGTTTCTGTTATTAATAATACATATATAATAATATTATAGGAAGGATAATATACAAATAAATATATATAAATGTTTTTGATCATAATATAAATACATATTTTATAATATTTTTATAATTATAATTATATATGATGAACACTTTTTAATAATGATTTTAATAATAATAATACATATATATTAATATTATAGTAAGGATAATATGCAATTAAATATTGACATTTTTTTTTATCATATTATAAATACATATTTTAAAATTTTTATATAAAAATAATTATATATGAATGAACAATTTTTATTGATGTTTTTGTAATTAATAATACATATATAATAATATTATAGGAAGGATAATATGCAAATAAATATTCACAGGTTTTTTTATCATAATATAAATACATATTTTAAAGTTTTTTATAATAATAATTATATATGAATGAACACTTTTTAGTAATGTTTTTGTAATTAATAATACAAATTTAATAATATTATAGAAACGATAATATGAAAATAAATATTGACAGGTTTTTTTGATCATAATATAAATACATAGTTTAAAGTTTTTTTATAATTATAATTATATATGAATGAACACTTTTTAATAATGTTTTTGTTATGAATAATACATATATAATAATATTATAGGAAGGATAATATACAAATAAATATATAAAAATGTTTTTGATCATAATATAAATACATATTTTATAATATTTTTATAATTATAATTATATATGAATGAACACTTTTTAATAATGTTTTTAATAATAATAATACATATATATTAATATTATAGTAAGGATAATATGCAATTAAATATTGACAGGTTTTTTTTTATCATAATATAAATACATATTTTATAATATTTTTATAATAATAATTATATATAAATGAACACTTTTTAATAATGTTTTTGTTATTAATAATACATATATAATAATATTATAGGAAGGATAATATACAAATAAATATATATAAATGTTTTTGATCATAATATAAATACATATTTTATAATATTTTTATAATAATAATTATATATGAATGAACACTTTTGAATAATGTTTTTGTTATTAATAATACATATATAATAATATTATAGGAAGGATAATATACAAAAAAATATATATAAATGTTTTTGATCATAATATAAATACATATTTTATAATATTTTTATAATAATAATTATATATGAATGAACACTTTTTAATAATGTTTTTGTTATTAATAATACATATATAATAATATTATAGGAAGGATAATATGCAAATAAATATTCACAGGTTTTTTTGATCATAATATAAATACATAGTTTAAAGTTTTTTTATAATAATAATTATATATGAATGAACACTTTTTAGTAATGTTTTTGTAATTAATAATACAAATATAATAATATTATAGAAACGATAATATGCAAATAAATATTGACAGGTTTTTTTGATCATAATATAAATACATAGTTTAAAGTTTTTTTTATAATTATAATTATATATGAATGAACACTTTTTAATAATGTTTTTGTTATGAATAATACATATATAATAATATTATAGGAAGGATAATATACAAATAAATATATATAAATGTTTTTGATCATAATATAAATACATATTTTATAATATTTTTATAATAATAATAATATATGAATGAACACTTTTTAATAATGTTTTTGTTATGAATAATACATATATAATAATATTATAGGAAGGATAATATACAAATAAATATATATAAATATTTTTGATCATAATATAAATACATATTTTATAATATTTTTATAATAATAATTATATATGAATGAACACTTTTTAATAATGTTTTTGTTATTAATAATACATATATAATAATATTATAGGAAGGATAATATACAAATAAATATATATAAATGTTTTTGATCATAATATAAATACATATTTTATAATATTTTTATAATTATAATTATATATGAATGAACACTTTTTAATAATGTTTTTAATAATAATAATACATATATATTAATATTATAGTAAGGATAATATGCAATTAAATATTGACAGGTTTTTTTTATCATAATATAAATACATATTTTAAAATTTTTATATAAAAATAATTATATATGAATGAACACTTTTTAATGATGTTTTTGTTATTAATAATACATATATAATAATATTATAGGAAGGATATTATACAAATAAATATATATAAATGTTTTTGATCATAATATAAATACATATTTTATAATATTTTTATAATAATAATTTTATATGAATGAATACTTTTGAATAATGTTTTTGTTATTAATAATACATATATAATAATATTATAGGAAGGATAATATACAAATAAATATATATAAATGTTTTTGATCATAATATAAATACATATTTTATAATATTTTTATAATAATAATTATATATGAATGAACACTTTTTAATGATGTTTTTGTAATTAATAATACATATATAACAATATTATAGGAAGGATAATATGCAAATAAATATTCACAGTTTTTTTTTATCATAATATAAATACATATTTAAAAGTTTTTTATAATAATAATTATATATGAATGAACACTTTTTAGTAATGTTTTTGTAATTAATAATACAAATATAATAATATTATAGAAACGATAATATGAAAATAAATATTGACAGGTTTTTTTGATCATAATATAAATACTTAGTTTAAAGTTTTTTTATAATTATAATTATATATGAATGAACACTTTTTAATAATGTTTTTGTTATGAATAATACATATATAATCATATTATAGGAAGGATAATATACAAATAAATATATATAAATGTTTTTGATCATAATATAAATACATATTTTTATATAAAAATAATTTTATATGAATGAACACTTTTTAATGATGTTTTTGTAATTAATAATACATATATAATAATATTATAGGAAGGATAATATGCAAATAAATATTCACAGGTTTTTTTTATCATAATATAAATACATATTTTAAAGTTTTTTATAATAATAATTATATATGAATGAACACTTTTTAGTAATGTTTTTGTAATTAATAATACAAATATAATAATATTATAGAAACGATAATATGAAAATAAATATTGACAGGTTTTTTTGATCATAATATAAATACATAGTTTAAAGTTTTTTTATAATTTTAATTATATATTGAATGAACACTTTTTAATAATGTTTTTGTTATGAATAATACTTATATAATAATATTATAGTAAGGATAATATGCAATTAAATATTGACAGGTTTTTTTATCATAATATAAATACATATTTTAAAGTTTTTTATAATAATAATTATATATGAACACTTTTTAGTAATGTTTTTGTAATTAATAATCCAAATATAATAATATTATAGAAACGATAATATGCAAATAAATATTGACAGGTTTTTTTGATCATAATATAAATACATAGTTTAAAGTTTTTTTATAATAATAATTATATATGAATGAACACTTTTTAGTAATGTTTTTGTAATTAATAATACAAATATAATAATATTATAGAAACGATAATATGCAAATAAATATTGACAGGTTTTTTTGATCATAATATAAATACATAGTTTAACGTTTTTTTATAATAATAATTATATATGAATGAACACTTTTTAGTAATGTTTTTGTAATTAATAATACAAATATAATAATATTATAGAAACGATAATATGCAAATAAATATTGACAGGTTTTTTTGATCATAATATAAATACATAGTTTAAAGTTTTTTTATAATTATAATTATATATGAATGAACACTTTTTAATAATGTTTTTGTTATGAATAATACATATATAATAATATTATAGGAAGGATAATATACAAATAAATATATATAAATGTTTTTGATTATAATATAAATACATATTTTATAATATTTTTATAATAATAATTATATATGAATGAACACTTTTTAATAATGTTTTTGTTATTAATAATACATATATAATAATATTATAGGAAGGATAATATACAAATAAATATATATAAATGTTTTTGATCATAATATAAATACATATTTTATAATATTTTTATAATTATAATTATATATGATGAACACTTTTTAATAATGATTTTAATAATAATAATACATATATATTAATATTATAGTAAGGATAATATGCAATTAAATTTTGACAGGTTTTTTTTATCATATTATAAATACATATTTTAAAATTTTTATATAAAAATAATTATATATGAATGAACAATTTTTAATGATGTTTTTGTAATTAATAATACATATATAATAATATTATAGGAAGGATAATATGCAAATAAATATTCACAGGTTTTTTTTATCATAATATAAATACATATTTTAAAATATTTTTATAATAATAATTATATATGAATGAACACTTTTGAATAATGTTTTTGTTATTAATAATACATATATAATAATATTATAGGAAGGATAATATACAAATAAATATATATAAATGTTTTTGATCATAATATAAATACATATTTTATAATATTTTTATTATAATAATTATATATGAATGAACACTTTTTAGTAATGTTTTTGTAATTAATAATACAAATATAATAATATTATAGAAACGATAATATGCAAATAAATATTGACAGGTTTTTTTGATCATAATATAAATACATAGTTTAAAGTTTTTTTATAATTATAATTATATATGAATGAACACTTTTTAATAATGTTTTTGTTATGAATAATACATATATAATAATATTATAGGAAGGATAATATACAAATAAATATATATAAATGTTTTTGATTATAATATAAATACATATTTTATAATATTTTTATAATAATAATTATATATGAATGAACACTTTTTAATAATGTTTTTGTTATTAATAATACATATATAATAATATTATAGGAAGGATAATATACAAATAAATATATATAAATGTTTTTGATCATAATATAAATACATATTTTATAATATTTTTATAATTATAATTATATATGATGAACACTTTTTAATAATGATTTTAATAATAATAATACATATATATTAATATTATAGTAAGGATAATATGCAATTAAATTTTGACAGGTTTTTTTTATCATATTATAAATACATATTTTAAAATTTTTATATAAAAATAATTATATATGAATGAACAATTTTTAATGATGTTTTTGTAATTAATAATACATATATAATAATATTATAGGAAGGATAATATGCAAATAAATATTCACAGGTTTTTTTTTATCATAATATAAATACATATTTTAAAATATTTTTATAATAATAATTATATATGAATGAACACTTTTGAATAATGTTTTTGTAATTAATAATACAAATATAATAATATTATAGAAACGATAATATGCAAATAAATATTGACAGGTTTTTTTGATCATAATATAAATACATAGTTTAAAGTTTTTTTATAATTATAATTATATATGAATGAACACTTTTGAATAATGTTTTTGTTATGAATAATACATATATAATAATATTATAGGAAGGATAATATACAAATAAATATATAAAAATGTTTTTGATCATAATATAAATACATATTTTATAATATTTTTATAATTATAATTATATATGAATGAACACTTTTTAATAATGTTTTTAATAATAATAATACATATATATTAATATTATAGTAAGGATAATATGCAATTAAATATTGACAGGTTTTTTTTTATCATAATATAAATACATATTTTATAATATTTTTATAATAATAATTATATATGAATGAACACTTTTTAATAATGTTTTTGTTATTAATAATACATATATAATAATATTATAGGAAGGATAATATACAAATAAATATATATAAATGTTTTTGATCATAATATAAATACATATTTTATAATATTTTTATAATAATAATTATATATGAATGAACACTTTTGAATAATGTTTTTGTTATTAATAATACATATATAATAATATTATAGGAAGGATAATATACAAATAAATATATATAAATGTTTTTGATCATAATATAAATACATATTTTATAATATTTTTATTATAATAATTATATATGAATGAACACTTTTTAGTAATGTTTTTGTAATTAATAATACAAATATAATAATATTATAGAAACGATAATATGCAAATAAATATTGACAGGTTTTTTTGATCATAATATAAATACATAGTTTAAAGTTTTTTTATAATTATAATTATATATGAATGAACACTTTTTAATAATGTTTTTGTTATGAATAATACATATATAATAATATTATAGGAAGGATAATATACAAATAAATATATATAAATGTTTTTGATTATAATATAAATACATATTTTATAATATTTTTATAATAATAATTATATATGAATGAACACTTTTTAATAATGTTTTTGTTATTAATAATACATATATAATAATATTATAGGAAGGATAATATACAAATAAATATATATAAATGTTTTTGATCATAATATAAATACATATTTTATAATATTTTTATAATTATAATTATATATGATGAACACTTTTTAATAATGATTTTAATAATAATAATACATATATATTAATATTATAGTAAGGATAATATGCAATTAAATTTTGACAGGTTTTTTTTATCATATTATAAATACATATTTTAAAATTTTTATATAAAAATAATTATATATGAATGAACAATTTTTAATGATGTTTTTGTAATTAATAATACATATATAATAATATTATAGGAAGGATAATATGCAAATAAATATTCACAGGTTTTTTTTTATCATAATATAAATACATATTTTAAAGTTTTTTATAATAATAATTATATATGAATGAACACTTTTTAGTAATGTTTTTGTAATTAATAATACAAATATAATAATATTATAGAAACGATAATATGAAAATAAATATTGACAGGTTTTTTTGATCATAATATAAATACATAGTTTAAAGTTTTTTTATAATTATAATTATATATGAATGAACACTTTTTAATAATGTTTTTGTTATGAATAATACATATATAATAATATTATAGGAAGGATAATATACAAATAAATATATAAAAATGTTTTTGATCATAATATAAATACATATTTTATAATATTTTTATAATTATAATTATATATGAATGAACACTTTTTAATAATGTTTTTAATAATAATAATACATATATATTAATATTATAGTAAGGATAATATGCAATTAAATATTGACAGGTTTTTTTTTATCATAATATAAATACATATTTTATAATATTTTTATAATAATAATTATATATGAATGAACACTTTTTAATAATGTTTTTGTTATTAATAATACATATATAATAATATTATAGGAAGGATAATATACAAATAAATATATATAAATGTTTTTGATCATAATATAAATACATATTTTATAATATTTTTATAATAATAATTATATATGAATGAACACTTTTGAATAATGTTTTTGTTATTAATAATACATATATAATAATATTATAGGAAGGATAATATACAAATAAATATATATAAATGTTTTTGATCATAATATAAATACATATTTTATAATATTTTTATAATAATAATTATATATGAATGAACACTTTTTAGTAATGTTTTTGTAATTAATAATACAAATATAATAATATTATAGAAACGATAATATGCAAATAAATATTGACAGGTTTTTTTGATCATAATATAAATACATAGTTTAAAGTTTTTTTATAATTATAATTATATATGAATGAACACTTTTTAATAATGTTTTTGTTATGAATAATACATATATAATAATATTATAGGAAGGATAATATACAAATAAATATATATAAATGTTTTTGATTATAATATAAATACATATTTTATAATATTTTTATAATAATAATTATATATGAATGAACACTTTTTAATAATGTTTTTGTTATTAATAATACATATATAATAATATTATAGGAAGGATAATATACAAATAAATATATATAAATGTTTTTGATCATAATATAAATACATATTTTATAATATTTTTATAATTATAATTATATATGATGAACACTTTTTAATAATGATTTTAATAATAATAATACATATATATTAATATTATAGTAAGGATAATATGCAATTAAATTTTGACAGGTTTTTTTTATCATATTATAAATACATATTTTAAAATTTTTATATAAAAATAATTATATATGAATGAACAATTTTTAATGATGTGTTTGTAATTAATAATACATATATAATAATATTATAGGAAGGATAATATGCAAATAAATATTCACAGGTTTTTTTTTATCATAATATAAATACATATTTTAAAGTTTTTTATAATAATAATTATATATGAACACTTTTTAGTAATGTTTTTGTAATTAATAATCCAAATATAATAATATTATAGAAACGATAATATGCAAATAAATATTGACAGGTTTTTTTGATCATAATATAAATACATAGTTTAAAGTTTTTTTATAATAATAATTATATATGAATGAACACTTTTTAGTAATGTTTTTGTAATTAATAATACAAATATAATAATATTATAGAAACGATAATATGCAAATAAATATTGACAGGTTTTTTTGATCATAATATAAATACATAGTTTAACGTTTTTTTATAATAATAATTATATATGAATGAACACTTTTTAGTAATGTTTTTGTAATTAATAATACAAATATAATAATATTATAGAAACGATAATATGCAAATAAATATTGACAGGTTTTTTTGATCATAATATAAATACATAGTTTAAAGTTTTTTTATAATTATAATTATATATGAATGAACACTTTTTAATAATGTTTTTGTTATGAATAATACATATATAATAATATTATAGGAAGGATAATATACAAATAAATATATATAAATGTTTTTGATTATAATATAAATACATATTTTATAATATTTTTATAATAATAATTATATATGAATGAACACTTTTTAATAATGTTTTTGTTATTAATAATACATATATAATAATATTATAGGAAGGATAATATACAAATAAATATATATAAATGTTTTTGATCATAATATAAATACATATTTTATAATATTTTTATAATTATAATTATATATGATGAACACTTTTTAATAATGATTTTAATAATAATAATACATATATATTAATATTATAGTAAGGATAATATGCAATTAAATTTTGACAGGTTTTTTTTATCATATTATAAATACATATTTTAAAATTTTTATATAAAAGTAATTATATATGAATGAACAATTTTTAATGATGTTTTTGTAATTAATAATACATATATAATAATATTATAGGAAGGATAATATGCAAATAAATATTCACAGGTTTTTTTTATCATAATATAAATACATATTTTAAAATATTTTTATAATAATAATTATATATGAATGAACACTTTTGAATAATGTTTTTGTTATTAATAATACATATATAATAATATTATAGGAAGGATAATATACAAATAAATATATATAAATGTTTTTGATCATAATATAAATACATATTTTATAATATTTTTATTATAATAATTATATATGAATGAACACTTTTTAGTAATGTTTTTGTAATTAATAATACAAATATAATAATATTATAGAAACGATAATATGCAAATAAATATTGACAGGTTTTTTTGATCATAATATAAATACATAGTTTAAAGTTTTTTTATAATTATAATTATATATGAATGAACACTTTTTAATAATGTTTTTGTTATGAATAATACATATATAATAATATTATAGGAAGGATAATATACAAATAAATATATATAAATGTTTTTGATTATAATATAAATACATATTTTATAATATTTTTATAATAATAATTATATATGAATGAACACTTTTTAATAATGTTTTTGTTATTAATAATACATATATAATAATATTATAGGAAGGATAATATACAAATAAATATATATAAATGTTTTTGATCATAATATAAATACATATTTTATAATATTTTTATAATTATAATTATATATGATGAACACTTTTTAATAATGATTTTAATAATAATAATACATATATATTAATATTATAGTAAGGATAATATGCAATTAAATTTTGACAGGTTTTTTTTATCATATTATAAATACATATTTTAAAATTTTTATATAAAAATAATTATATATGAATGAACAATTTTTAATGATGTTTTTGTAATTAATAATACATATATAATAATATTATAGGAAGGATAATATGCAAATAAATATTCACAGGTTTTCTTTTATCATAATATAAATACATATTTTAAAATATTTTTATAATAATAATTATATATGAATGAACACTTTTGAATAATGTTTTTGTAATTAATAATACAAATATAATAATATTATAGAAACGATAATATGCAAATAAATATTGACAGGTTTTTTTGATCATAATATAAATACATAGTTTAAAGTTTTTTTATAATTATAATTATATATGAATGAACACTTTTGAATAATGTTTTTGTTATGAATAATACATATATAATAATATTATAGGAAGGATAATATACAAATAAATATATAAAAATGTTTTTGATCATAATATAAATACATATTTTATAATATTTTTATAATTATAATTATATATGAATGAACACTTTTTAATAATGTTTTTAATAATAATAATACATATATATTAATATTATAGTAAGGATAATATGCAATTAAATATTGACAGGTTTTTTTTTATCATAATATAAATACATATTTTATAATATTTTTATAATAATAATTATATATGAATGAACACTTTTTAATAATGTTTTTGTTATTAATAATACATATATAATAATATTATAGGAAGGATAATATACAAATAAATATATATAAATGTTTTTGATCATAATATAAATACATATTTTATAATATTTTTATAATAATAATTATATATGAATGAACACTTTTGAATAATGTTTTTGTTATTAATAATACATATATAATAATATTATAGGAAGGATAATATACAAATAAATATATATAAATGTTTTTGATCATAATATAAATACATATTTTATAATATTTTTATTATAATAATTATATATGAATGAACACTTTTTAGTAATGTTTTTGTAATTAATAATACAAATATAATAATATTATAGAAACGATAATATGCAAATAAATATTGACAGGTTTTTTTGATCATAATATAAATACATAGTTTAAAGTTTTTTTATAATTATAATTATATATGAATGAACACTTTTTAATAATGTTTTTGTTATGAATAATACATATATAATAATATTATAGGAAGGATAATATACAAATAAATATATATAAATGTTTTTGATTATAATATAAATACATATTTTATAATATTTTTATAATAATAATTATATATGAATGAACACTTTTTAATAATGTTTTTGTTATTAATAATACATATATAATAATATTATAGGAAGGATAATATACAAATAAATATATATAAATGTTTTTGATCATAATATAAATACATATTTTATAATATTTTTATAATTATAATTATATATGATGAACACTTTTTAATAATGATTTTAATAATAATAATACATATATATTAATATTATAGTAAGGATAATATGCAATTAAATTTTGACAGGTTTTTTTTATCATATTATAAATACATATTTTAAAATTTTTATATAAAAATAATTATATATGAATGAACAATTTTTAATGATGTTTTTGTAATTAATAATACATATATAATAATATTATAGGAAGGATAATATGCAAATAAATATTCACAGGTTTTTTTTTATCATAATATAAATACATATTTTAAAGTTTTTTATAATAATAATTATATATGAATGAACACTTTTTAGTAATGTTTTTGTAATTAATAATACAAATATAATAATATTATAGAAACGATAATATGAAAATAAATATTGACAGGTTTTTTTGATCATAATATAAATACATAGTTTAAAGTTTTTTTATAATTATAATTATATATGAATGAACACTTTTTAATAATGTTTTTGTTATGAATAATACATATATAATAATATTATAGGAAGGATAATATACAAATAAATATATAAAAATGTTTTTGATCATAATATAAATACATATTTTATAATATTTTTATAATTATAATTATATATGAATGAACACTTTTTAATAATGTTTTTAATAATAATAATACATATATATTAATATTATAGTAAGGATAATATGCAATTAAATATTGACAGGTTTTTTTTTATCATAATATAAATACATATTTTATAATATTTTTATAATAATAATTATATATGAATGAACACTTTTTAATAATGTTTTTGTTATTAATAATACATATATAATAATATTATAGGAAGGATAATATACAAATAAATATATATAAATGTTTTTGATCATAATATAAATACATATTTTATAATATTTTTATAATAATAATTATATATGAATGAACACTTTTGAATAATGTTTTTGTTATTAATAATACATATATAATAATATTATAGGAAGGATAATATACAAATAAATATATATAAATGTTTTTGATCATAATATAAATACATATTTTATAATATTTTTATAATAATAATTATATATGAATGAACACTTTTTAGTAATGTTTTTGTAATTAATAATACAAATATAATAATATTATAGAAACGATAATATGCAAATAAATATTGACAGGTTTTTTTGATCATAATATAAATACATAGTTTAAAGTTTTTTTATAATTATAATTATATATGAATGAACACTTTTTAATAATGTTTTTGTTATGAATAATACATATATAATAATATTATAGGAAGGATAATATACAAATAAATATATATAAATGTTTTTGATTATAATATAAATACATATTTTATAATATTTTTATAATAATAATTATATATGAATGAACACTTTTTAATAATGTTTTTGTTATTAATAATACATATATAATAATATTATAGGAAGGATAATATACAAATAAATATATATAAATGTTTTTGATCATAATATAAATACATATTTTATAATATTTTTATAATTATAATTATATATGATGAACACTTTTTAATAATGATTTTAATAATAATAATACATATATATTAATATTATAGTAAGGATAATATGCAATTAAATTTTGACAGGTTTTTTTTATCATATTATAAATACATATTTTAAAATTTTTATATAAAAATAATTATATATGAATGAACAATTTTTAATGATGTGTTTGTAATTAATAATACATATATAATAATATTATAGGAAGGATAATATGCAAATAAATATTCACAGGTTTTTTTTTATCATAATATAAATACATATTTTAAAGTTTTTTATAATAATAATTATATATGAATGAACACTTTTTAGTAATGTTTTTGTAATTAATAATACAAATATAATAATATTATAGAAACGATAATATGAAAATAAATATTGACAGGTTTTTTTGATCATAATATAAATACATAGTTTAAAGTTTTTTTATAATTATAATTATATATGAATGAACACTTTTTAATAATGTTTTTGTTATGAATAATACATATATAATAATATTATAGGAAGGATAATATACAAATAAATATATAAAAATGTTTTTGATCATAATATAAATACATATTTTATAATATTTTTATAATTATAATTATATATGAATGAACACTTTTTAATAATGTTTTTAATAATAATAATACATATATATTAATATTATAGTAAGGATAATATGCAATTAAATATTGACAGGTTTTTTTTTATCATAATATAAATACATATTTTATAATATTTTTATAATAATAATTATATATGAATGAACACTTTTTAATAATGTTTTTGTTATTAATAATACATATATAATAATATTATAGGAAGGATAATATACAAATAAATATATATAAATGTTTTTGATCATAATATAAATACATATTTTATAATATTTTTATAATAATAATTATATATGAATGAACACTTTTGAATAATGTTTTTGTTATTAATAATACATATATAATAATATTATAGGAAGGATAATATACAAATAAATATATATAAATGTTTTTGATCATAATATAAATACATATTTTATAATATTTTTATAATAATAATTATATATGAATGAACACTTTTTAGTAATGTTTTTGTAATTAATAATACAAATATAATAATATTATAGAAACGATAATATGAAAATAAATATTGACAGGTTTTTTTGATCATAATATAAATACATAGTTTAAAGTTTTTTTATAATTATAATTATATATGAATGAACACTTTTTAATAATGTTTTTGTTATGAATAATACATATATAATAATATTATAGGAAGGATAATATACAAATAAATATATAAAAATGTTTTTGATCATAATATAAATACATATTTTATAATATTTTTATAATTATAATTATATATGAATGAACACTTTTTAATAATGTTTTTAATAATAATAATACATATATATTAATATTATAGTAAGGATAATATGCAATTAAATATTGACAGGTTTTTTTTTATCATAATATAAATACATATTTTATAATATTTTTATAATAATAATTATATATGAATGAACACTTTTTAATAATGTTTTTGTTATTAATAATACATATATAATAATATTATAGGAAGGATAATATACAAATAAATATATATAAATGTTTTTGATCATAATATAAATACATATTTTATAATATTTTTATAATAATAATTATATATGAATGAACACTTTTGAATAATGTTTTTGTTATTAATAATACATATATAATAATATTATAGGAAGGATAATATACAAATAAATATATATAAATGTTTTTGATCATAATATAAATACATATTTTATAATATTTTTATAATAATAATTATATATGAATGAACACTTTTTAATAATGTTTTTGTTATTAATAATACATATATATTAATATTATAGTAAGGATAATATGCAATTAAATATTGACAGGTTTTTTTTTATCATAATATAAATACATATTTTATAATATTTTTATAATAATAATTATATATGAATGAACACTTTTTAATAATGTTTTTGTTATTAATAATACATATATAATAATATTATAGGAAGGATAATATACAAATAAATATATATAAATGTTTTTGATCATAATATAAATACATATTTTATAATAATTTTATAATAATAATTATATATGAATGAACACTTTTGAATAATGTTTTTGTTATTAATAATACATATATAATAATATTATAGGAAGGATAATATACAAATAAATATATATAAATGTTTTTGATCATAATATAAATACATATTTTATAATATTTTTATAATAATAATTATATATGAATGAACACTTTTTAATAATGTTTTTGTTATTAATAATACATATATAATAATATTATAGGAAGGATAATATGCAAATAAATATTCACAGGTTTTTTTGATCATAATATAAATACATAGTTTAAAGTTTTTTTATAATAATAATTATATATGAATGAACACTTTTTAGTAATGTTTTTGTAATTAATAATACAAATATAATAATATTATAGAAACGATAATATGCAAATAAATATTGACAGGTTTTTTTGATCATAATATAAATACATAGTTTAAAGTTTTTTTATAATTATAATTATATATGAATGAACACTTTTTAATAATGTTTTTGTTATGAATAATACAAATATAATAATATTATAGGAAGGATAATATACAAATAAATATATATAAATGTTTTGATCATAATATAAATACATATTTTATAATATTTTTATAATAATAATAATATATGAATGAACACTTTTTAATAATGTTTTTGTTATGAATAATACATATATAATAATATTATAGGAAGGATAATATACAAATAAATATATATAAATATTTTTGATCATAATATAAATACATATTTTATAATATTTTTATAATAATAATTATATATGAATGAACACTTTTTAATAATGTTTTTGTTATTAATAATACATATATAATAATATTATAGGAAGGATAATATACAAATAAATATATATAAATGTTTTTGATCATAATATAAATACATATTTTATAATATTTTTATAATTATAATTATATATGAATGAACACTTTTTAATAATGTTTTTAATAATTATAATACATATATATTAATATTATAGTAAGGATAATATGCAATTAAATATTGACAGGTTTTTTTTATCATAATATAAATACATATTTTAAAATTTTTATATAAAAATAATTATATATGAATGAACACTTTTTAATGATGTTTTTGTTATTAATAATACATATATAATAATATTATAGGAAGGATAATATACAAATAAATATATATAAATGTTTTTGATCATAATATAAATACATATTTTATAATATTTTTATAATAATAATTTTATATGAATGAATACTTTTGAATAATGTTTTTGTTATTAATAATACATATATAATAATATTATAGGAAGGATAATATACAAATAAATATATATAAATGTTTTTGATCATAATATAAATACATATTTTATAATATTTTTATAATAATAATTATATATGAATGAACACTTTTTAATCATGTTTTTGTAATTAATAATACATATATAATAATATTATAGGAAGGATAATATAGAAATAAATATTCACAGTTTTTTTTATCATAATATAAATACATATTTAAAAGTTTTTTATAATAATAATTATATATGAATGAACACTTTTTAGTAATGTTTTTGTAATTAATAATACAAATATAATAATATTATAGAAACGATAATATGAAAATAAATATTGACAGGTTTTTTTGATCATAATATAAATACTTAGTTTAAAGTTTTTTTATAATTATAATTATATATGAATGAACACTTTTTAATAATGTTTTTGTTATGAATAATACATATATAATAATATTATAGGAAGGATAATATACAAATAAATATATATAAATGTTTTTGATCATAATATAAATACATATTTTTATATTTTTATATAAAAATAATTTTATATGAATGAACACTTTTTAATGATGTTTTTGTAATTAATAATACATATATAATAATATTATAGGAAGGATAATATGCAAATAAATATTCACAGGTTTTTTTTATCATAATATAAATACATATTTTAAAGTTTTTTATAATAATAATTATATATGAATGAACACTTTTTAGTAATGTTTTTGTAATTAATAATACAAATATAATAATATTATAGAAACGATAATATGAAAATAAATATTGACAGGTTTTTTTGATCATAATATAAATACATAGTTTAAAGTTTTTTTATAATTATAATTATATATGAATGAACACTTTTTAATAATGTTTTTGTTATGAATAATACTTATATAATAATATTATAGTAAGGATAATATGCAATTAAATATTGACAGGTTTTTTTATCATAATATAAATACATATTTTAAAGTTTTTTATAATAATAATAATATATGAACACTTTTTAGTAATGTTTTTGTAATTAATAATCCAAATATAATAATATTATAGAAACGATAATATGCAAATAAATATTGACAGGTTTTTTTGATCATAATATAAATACATAGTTTAAAGTTTTTTTATAATAATAATTATATATGAATGAACACTTTTTAGTAATGTTTTTGTAATTAATAATACAAATATAATAATATTATAGAAACGATAATATGCAAATAAATATTGACAGGTTTTTTTGATCATAATATAAATACATAGTTTAAAGTTTTTTTATAATAATAATTATATATGAATGAACACTTTTTAGTAATGTTTTTGTAATTAATAATACAAATATAATAATATTATAGAAACGATAATATGCAAATAAATATTGACAGGTTTTTTTTATCATAATATAAATACATAGTTTAAAGTTTTTTTATAATTATAATTATATATGAATGAACACTTTTTAATAATGTTTTTGTTATGAATAATACATATATAATAATATTATAGGAAGGATAATATACAAATAAATATATATAAATGTTTTTGATCATAATATAAATACATATTTTATAATAATTTTATAATAATAATAATATATGAATGAACACTTTTTAGTAATGTTTTTGTTATTAATAATACATATATAATAATATTATAGGAAGGATAATATACAAATAAATATATATAAATGTTTTTGATCATAATATAAATACATATTTTATAATATTTTTATAATTATAATTATATATGATGAACACTTTTTAATAATGATTTTAATAATAATAATACATATATATTAATATTATAGTAAGGATAATATGCAATTAAATATTGACATTTTTTTTTTATCATATTATAAATACATATTTTAAAATTTTTATATAAAAATAATTATATATGAATGAACAATTTTTAATGATGTTTTTGTAATTAATAATACATATATAATAATATTATAGGAAGGATAATATGCAAATAAATATTCACAGGTTTTTTTATCATAATATAAATACATATTTTAAAGTTTTTTATAATAATAATTATATATGAATGAACACTTTTTAGTAATGTTTTTGTAATTAATAATACAAATTTAATAATATTATAGAAACGATAATATGAAAATAAATATTGACAGGTTTTTTTGATCATAATATAAATACATAGTTTAAAGTTTTTTTATAATTATAATTATATATGAATGAACACTTTTTAATAATGTTTTTGTTATGAATAATACATATATAATAATATTATAGGAAGGATAATATACAAATAAATATATAAAAATGTTTTTGATCATAATATAAATACATATTTTATAATATTTTTATAATTATAATTATATATGAATGAACACTTTTTAATAATGTTTTTAATAATAATAATACATATATATTAATATTATAGTAAGGATAATATGCAATTAAATATTGACAGGTTTTTTTTTATCATAATATAAATACATATTTTATAATATTTTTATAATAATAATTATATGTAAATGAACACTTTTTAATAATGTTTTTGTTATTAATAATACATATATAATAATATTATAGGAAGGATAATATACAAATAAATATATATAAATGTTTTTGATCATAATATAAATACATATTTTATAATATTTTTATAATAATAATTATATATGAATGAACACTTTTGAATAATGTTTTTGTTATTAATAATACATATATAATAATATTATAGGAAGGATAATATACAAATAAATATATATAAATGTTTTTGATCATAATATAAATACATATTTTATAATATTTTTATAATAATAATTATATATGAATGAACACTTTTTAATAATGTTTTTGTTATTAATAATACATATATAATAATATTATAGGAAGGATAATATGCAAATAAATATTCACAGGTTTTTTTGATCATAATATAAATACATAGTTTAAAGTTTTTTTATAATAATAATTATATATGAATGAACACTTTTTAGTAATGTTTTTGTAATTAATAATACAAATATAATAATATTATAGAAACGATAATATGCAAATAAATATTGACAGGTTTTTTTGATCATAATATAAATACATAGTTTAAAGTTTTTTTTATAATTATAATTATATATGAATGAACACTTTTTAATAATGTTTTTGTTATGAATAATACATATATAATAATATTATAGGAAGGATAATATACAAATAAATATATATAAATGTTTTTGATCATAATATAAATACATATTTTATAATATTTTTATAATAATAATAATATATGAATGAACACTTTTTAATAATGTTTTTGTTATGAATAATACATATATAATAATATTATAGGAAGGATAATATACAAATAAATATATATAAATATTTTTGATCATAATATAAATACATATTTTATAATATTTTTATAATAATAATTATATATGAATGAACACTTTTTAATAATGTTTTTGTTATTAATAATACATATATAATAATATTATAGGAAGGATAATATACAAATAAATATATATAAATGTTTTTGATCATAATATAAATACATATTTTATAATATTTTTATAATTATAATTATATATGAATGAACACTTTTTAATAATGTTTTTAATAATAATAATACATATATATTAATATTATAGTAAGGATAATATGCAATTAAATATTGACAGGTTTTTTTTATCATAATATAAATACATATTTTAAAATTTTTATATAAAAATAATTATATATGAATGAACACTTTTTAATGATGTTTTTGTTATTAATAATACATATATAATAATATTATAGGAAGGATAATATACAAATAAATATATATAAATGTTTTTGATCATAATATAAATACATATTTTATAATATTTTTATAATAATAATTTTATATGAATGAATACTTTTGAATAATGTTTTTGTTATTAATAATACATATATAATAATATTATAGGAAGGATAATATACAAATAAATATATATAAATGTTTTTGATCATAATATAAATACATATTTTATAATATTTTTATAATAATAATTATATATGAATGAACACTTTTTAATGATGTTTTTGTAATTAATAATACATATATAACAATATTATAGGAAGGATAATATGCAAATAAATATTCACAGTTTTTTTTTATCATAATATAAATACATATTTAAAAGTTTTTTATAATAATAATTATATATGAATGAACACTTTTTAGTAATGTTTTTGTAATTAATAATACAAATATAATAATATTATAGAAACGATAATATGAAAATAAATATTGACAGGTTTTTTTGATCATAATATAAATACTTAGTTTAAAGTTTTTTTATAATTATAATTATATATGAATGAACACTTTTTAATAATGTTTTTGTTATGAATAATACATATATAATCATATTATAGGAAGGATAATATACAAATAAATATATATAAATGTTTTTGATCATAATATAAATACATATTTTTATATTTTTATATAAAAATAATTTTATATGAATGAACACTTTTTAATGATGTTTTTGTAATTAATAATACATATATAATAATATTATAGGAAGGATAATATGCAAATAAATATTCACAGGTTTTTTTTATCATAATATAAATACATATTTTAAAGTTTTTTATAATAATAATTATATATGAATGAACACTTTTTAGTAATGTTTTTGTAATTAATAATACAAATATAATAATATTATAGAAACGATAATATGAAAATAAATATTGACAGGTTTTTTTGATCATAATATAAATACATAGTTTAAAGTTTTTTTATAATTTTAATTATATATTGAATGAACACTTTTTAATAATGTTTTTGTTATGAATAATACTTATATAATAATATTATAGTAAGGATAATATGCAATTAAATATTGACAGGTTTTTTTATCATAATATAAATACATATTTTAAAGTTTTTTATAATAATAATAATATATGAACACTTTTTAGTAATGTTTTTGTAATTAATAATCCAAATATAATAATATTATAGAAACGATAATATGCAAATAAATATTGACAGGTTTTTTTGATCATAATATAAATACATAGTTTAAAGTTTTTTTATAATAATAATTATATATGAATGAACACTTTTTAGTAATGTTTTTGTAATTAATAATACAAATATAATAATATTATAGAAACGATAATATGCAAATAAATATTGACAGGTTTTTTTGATCATAATATAAATACATAGTTTAAAGTTTTTTTATAATAATAATTATATATGAATGAACACTTTTTAGTAATGTTTTTGTAATTAATAATACAAATATAATAATATTATAGAAACGATAATATGCAAATAAATACTGACAGGTTTTTTTGATCATAATATAAATACATAGTTTAAAGTTTTTTTATAATTATAATTATATATGAATGAACACTTTTTAATAATGTTTTTGTTATGAATAATACATATATAATAATATTATAGGAAGGATAATATACAAATAAATATATATAAATGTTTTTGATTATAATATAAATACATATTTTATAATATTTTTATAATAATAATTATATATGAATGAACACTTTTTAATAATGTTTTTGTTATTAATAATACATATATAATACTATTATAGGAAGGATAATATACAAATAAATATATATAAATGTTTTTGATCATAATATAAATACATATTTTATAATATTTTTATAATTATAATTATATATGATGAACACTTTTTAATAATGATTTTAATAATAATAATATATATATATTAATATTATAGTAAGGATAATATGCAATTAAATTTTGACAGGTTTTTTTTATCATATTATAAATACATATTTTAAAATTTTTATATAAAAATAATTATATATGAATGAACAATTTTTAATGATGTTTTTGTAATTAATAATACATATATAATAATATTATAGGAAGGATAATATGCAAATAAATATTCACAGGTTTTTTTTTATCATAATATAAATACATATTTTAAAGTTTTTTATAATAATAATTATATATGAATGAACACTTTTTAGTAATGTTTTTGTAATTAATAATACAAATATAATAATATTATAGAAACGATAATATGAAAATAAATATTGACAGGTTTTTTTGATCATAATATAAATACATAGTTTAAAGTTTTTTTATAATTATAATTATATATGAATGAACACTTTTTAATAATGTTTTTGTTATGAATAATACATATATAATAATATTATAGGAAGGATAATATACAAATAAATATATAAAAATGTTTTTGATCATAATATAAATACATATTTTATAATATTTTTATAATTATAATTATATATGAATGAACACTTTTTAATAATGTTTTTAATAATAATAATACATATATATTAATATTATAGTAAGGATAATATGCAATTATATATTGACAGGTTTTTTTTTATCATAATATAAATACATATTTTATAATATTTTTATAATAATAATTATATATGAATGAACACTTTTTAATAATGTTTTTGTTATTAATAATACATATATAATAATATTATAGGAAGGATAATATACAAATAAATATATATAAATGTTTTTGATCATAATATAAATACATATTTTATAATATTTTTATAATAATAATTATATATGAATGAACACTTTTGAATAATGTTTTTGTTATTAATAATACATATATAATAATATTATAGGAAGGATAATATACAAATAAATATATATAAATGTTTTTGATCATAATATAAATACATATTTTATAATATTTTTATAATAATAATTATATATGAATGAACACTTTTTAGTAATGTTTTTGTAATTAATAATACAAATATAATAATATTATAGAAACGATAATATGAAAATAAATATTGACAGGTTTTTTTGATCATAATATAAATACATAGTTTAAAGTTTTTTTATAATTATAATTATATATGAATGAACACTTTTTAATAATGTTTTTGTTATGAATAATACATATATAATAATATTATAGGAAGGATAATATACAAATAAATATATAAAAATGTTTTTGATCATAATATAAATACATATTTTATAATATTTTTATAATTATAATTATATATGAATGAACACTTTTTAATAATGTTTTTAATAATAATAATACATATATATTAATATTATAGTAAGGATAATATGCAATTAAATATTGACAGGTTTTTTTTTATCATAATATAAATACATATTTTATAATATTTTTATAATAATAATTATATATGAATGAACACTTTTTAATAATGTTTTTGTTATTAATAATACATATATAATAATATTATAGGAAGGATAATATACAAATAAATATATATAAATGTTTTTGATCATAATATAAATACATATTTTATAATATTTTTATAATAATAATTATATATGAATGAACACTTTTGAATAATGTTTTTGTTATTAATAATACATATATAATAATATTATAGGAAGGATAATATACAAATAAATATATATAAATGTTTTTGATCATAATATAAATACATATTTTATAATATTTTTATAATAATAATTATATATGAATGAACACTTTTTAATAATGTTTTTGTTATTAATAATACATATATATTAATATTATAGTAAGGATAATATGCAATTAAATATTGACAGGTTTTTTTTTATCATAATATAAATACATATTTTATAATATTTTTATAATAATAATTATATATGAATGAACACTTTTTAATAATGTTTTTGTTATTAATAATACATATATAATAATATTATAGGAAGGATAATATACAAATAAATATATATAAATGTTTTTGATCATAATATAAATACATATTTTATAATAATTTTATAATAATAATTATATATGAATGAACACTTTTGAATAATGTTTTTGTTATTAATAATACATATATAATAATATTATAGGAAGGATAATATACAAATAAATATATATAAATGTTTTTGATCATAATATAAATACATATTTTATAATATTTTTATAATAATAATTATATATGAATGAACACTTTTTAATAATGTTTTTGTTATTAATAATACATATATAATAATATTATAGGAAGGATAATATGCAAATAAATATTCACAGGTTTTTTTGATCATAATATAAATACATAGTTTAAAGTTTTTTTATAATAATAATTATATATGAATGAACACTTTTTAGTAATGTTTTTGTAATTAATAATACAAATATAATAATATTATAGAAACGATAATATGCAAATAAATATTGACAGGTTTTTTTGATCATAATATAAATACATAGTTTAAAGTTTTTTTATAATTATAATTATATATGAATGAACACTTTTTAATAATGTTTTTGTTATGAATAATACATATATAATAATATTATAGGAAGGATAATATACAAATAAATATATATAAATGTTTTGATCATAATATAAATACATATTTTATAATATTTTTATAATAATAATAATATATGAATGAACACTTTTTAATAATGTTTTTGTTATGAATAATACATATATAATAATATTATAGGAAGGATAATATACAAATAAATATATATAAATATTTTTGATCATAATATAAATACATATTTTATAATATTTTTATAATAATAATTATATATGAATGAACACTTTTTAATAATGTTTTTGTTATTAATAATACATATATAATAATATTATAGGAAGGATAATATACAAATAAATATATATAAATGTTTTTGATCATAATATAAATACATATTTTATAATATTTTTATAATTATAATTATATATGAATGAACACTTTTTAATAATGTTTTTAATAATTATAATACATATATATTAATATTATAGTAAGGATAATATGCAATTAAATATTGACAGGTTTTTTTTATCATAATATAAATACATATTTTAAAATTTTTATATAAAAATAATTATATATGAATGAACACTTTTTAATGATGTTTTTGTTATTAATAATACATATATAATAATATTATAGGAAGGATAATATACAAATAAATATATATAAATGTTTTTGATCATAATATAAATACATATTTTATAATATTTTTATAATAATAATTTTATATGAATGAATACTTTTGAATAATGTTTTTGTTATTAATAATACATATATAATAATATTATAGGAAGGATAATATACAAATAAATATATATAAATGTTTTTGATCATAATATAAATACATATTTTATAATATTTTTATAATAATAATTATATATGAATGAACACTTTTTAATGATGTTTTTGTAATTAATAATACATATATAATAATATTATAGGAAGGATAATATGCAAATAAATATTCACAGTTTTTTTTATCATAATATAAATACATATTTAAAAGTTTTTTATAATAATAATTATATATGAATGAACACTTTTTAGTAATGTTTTTGTAATTAATAATACAAATATAATAATATTATAGAAACGATAATATGAAAATAAATATTGACAGGTTTTTTTGATCATAATATAAATACTTAGTTTAAAGTTTTTTTATAATTATAATTATATATGAATGAACACTTTTTAATAATGTTTTTGTTATGAATAATACATATATAATAATATTATAGGAAGGATAATATACAAATAAATATATATAAATGTTTTTGATCATAATATAAATACATATTTTTATATTCTTATATAAAAATAATTTTATATGAATGAACACTTTTTAATAATGTTTTTGTAATTAATAATACATATATAATAATATTATAGGAAGGATAATATGCAAATAAATATTCACAGGTTTTTTTTATCATAATATAAATACATATTTTAAAGTTTTTTATAATAATAATTATATATGAATGAACACTTTTTAGTAATGTTTTTGTAATTAATAATACAAATATAATAATATTATAGAAACGATAATATGAAAATAAATATTGACAGGTTTTTTTGATCATAATATAAATACATAGTTTAAAGTTTTTTTATAATTATAATTATATATGAATGAACACTTTTTAATAATGTTTTTGTTATGAATAATACTTATATAATAATATTATAGTAAGGATAATATGCAATTAAATATTGACAGGTTTTTTTATCATAATATAAATACATATTTTAAAGTTTTTTATAATAATAATAATATATGAACACTTTTTAGTAATGTTTTTGTAATTAATAATACAAATATAATAATATTATAGAAACGATAATATGAAAATAAATATTGACAGGTTTTTTTGATCATAATATAAATACATAGTTTAAAGTTTTTTTATAATAATAATTATATATGAATGAACACTTTTTAGTAATGTTTTTGTAATTAATAATACAAATATAATAATATTATAGAAACGATAATATGCAAATAAATATTGACAGGTTTTTTTGATCATAATATAAATACATAGTTTAAAGTTTTTTTATAATAATAATTATATATGAATGAACACTTTTTAGTAATGTTTTTGTAATTAATAATACAAATATAATAATATTATAGAAACGATAATATGCAAATAAATATTGACAGGTTTTTTTTATCATAATATAAATACATAGTTTAAAGTTTTTTTATAATTATAATTATATATGAATGAACACTTTTTAATAATGTTTTTGTTATGAATAATACAAATATAATAATATTATAGGAAGGATAATATACAAATAAATATATATAAATGTTTTTGATCATAATATAAATACATATTTTATAATAATTTTATAATAATAATAATATATGAATGAACACTTTTTAGTAATGTTTTTGTTATGAATAATACATATATAATAATATTATAGGAAGGATAATATACAAATAAATATATATAAATGTTTTTGATTATAATATAAATACATATTTTATAATATTTTTATAATAATAATTATATATGAATGAACACTTTTTAATAATGTTTTTGTTATTAATAATACATATATAATAATATTATAGGAAGGATAATATACAAATAAATATATATAAATGTTTTTGATCATAATATAAATACATATTTTATAATATTTTTATAATTATAATTATATATGATGAACACTTTTTAATAATGATTTTAATAATAATAATACATATATATTAATATTATAGTAAGGATAATATGCAATTAAATTTTGACAGGTTTTTTTTATCATATTATAAATACATATTTTAAAATTTTTATATAAAAATAATTATATATGAATGAACAATTTTTAATGATGTTTTTGTAATTAATAATACATATATAATAATATTATAGGAAGGATAATATGCAAATAAATATTCACAGGTTTTTTTTATCATAATATAAATACATATTTTAAAGTTTTTTATAATAATAATTATATATGAATGAACACTTTTTAGTAATGTTTTTGTAATTAATAATACAAATATAATAATATTATAGAAACGATAATATGAAAATAAATATTGACAGGTTTTTTTGATCATAATATAAATACATTGTTTAAAGTTTTTTTATAATTATAATTATATATGAATGAACACTTTTTAATAATGTTTTTGTTATGAATAATACATATATAATAATATTATAGGAAGGATAATATACAAATAAATATATAAAAATGTTTTTGATCATAATATAAATACATATTTTATAATATTTTTATAATTATAATTATATATGAATGAACACTTTTTAATAATGTTTTTAATAATAATAATACATATATATTAATATTATAGTAAGGATAATATGCAATTAAATATTGACAGGTTTTTTTTATCATAATATAAATACATATTTTAAAATTTTTATATAAAAATAATTATATATGAATGAACACTTTTTAATGATGTTTTTGTTATTAATAATACATATATAATAATATTATAGGAAGGATAATATACAAATAAATATATATAAATGTTTTTGATCATAATATAAATACATTTTTTATAATATTTTTATAATAATAATTTTATATGAATGAATACTTTTGAATAATGTTTTTGTTATTAATAATACATATATAATAATATTATAAGAAGGATAATATACACATAAATATATATAAATGTTTTTGATCATAATATAAATACATATTTTATAATATTTTTATAATAATAATTATATATGAATGAACACTTTTTAATGATGTTTTTGTAATTAATAATACATATATAATAATATTATAGGAAGGATAATATGCAAATAAATATTCACAGTTTTTTTTATCTTAATATAAATACATATTTAAAAGTTTTTTATAATAATAATTATATATGAATGAACACTTTTTAGTAATGTTTTTGTAATTAATAATACAAATATAATAATATTATAGAAACGATAATATGAAAATAAATATTGACAGGTTTTTTTGATCATAATATAAATACATAGTTTAAAGTTTTTTTATAATTATAATTATATATGAATGAACACTTTTTAATAATGTTTTTGTTATGAATAATACATATATAATAATATTATAGGAAGGATAATATACAAATAAATATATATAAATGTTTTTGATCATAATATAAATACATATTTTATAATATTTTTATAATAATAATTATATATGAATGAACACTTTTTAATAATGTTTTTGTTATTAATAATACATATATAATAATATTATAGGAAGGATAATATGCAAATAAATATTCACAGGTTTTTTTATCATAATATAAATACATATTTTAAAGTTTTTTATAATAATAATAATATATGAATGAACACTTTTTCGTTATGTTTTTGTAATTAGTAATACAAATATAATAATATTATAGAAACGATAATATGCAAAAAAATATTGACAGGTTTTTTGATCATAATATAAATACATAGTTTAAAGTTTTTTTATAATTATAATTATATATGAATGAACACTTTTTAATAATGTTTTTGTTATGAATAATACATATATAATAATATTATAGGAAGGATAATATACAAATAAATATATAAAAATGTTTTTGATCATAATATAAATACATATTTTATAATATTTTTTTAATTATAATTATATATGAATGAACACTTTTTAATAATAATAATACATATATATTAATATTATAGTAAGGATAATATGCAATTAAATATTGACAGGTTTTTTTTTATCATAATATAAATACATATTTTATAATTTTTATATAACAATAATTATATATGAATGAACACTTTTTAATGATGTTTTTGTTATGAATAATACATATATAATAATATTATAGGAAGGATAATATACAAATAAATATATATAAATGTTTTTGATCATAATATAAATACATATTTTATAATATTTTTATAATAATAATTATATATGAATGAACACTTTTTAATAATGTTTTTGTTATTAATAATACATATATAATAATATTATAGGAAGGATAATATACAAATAAATATATATAAATGTTTTTGATCATAATATAAATACATATTTTATAATATTTTTATAATAATAATTATATATGAATGAACACTTTTTAATGATGTTTTTGTTATTAATAATACATATATAATAATATTATAGGAAGGATAATATACAAATAAATATATATAAATGTTTTTGATCATAATATAAATACATATTTTATAATATTTTTATAATAATAATTATATATGAATGAACACTTTTTAATGATGTTTTTGTAATTAATAATACATATATAATAATATTATAGGAAGGATAATATGCAAATAAATATTCACAGTTTTTTTTATCATAATATAAATACATATTTAAAAGTTTTTTATAATAATAATTATATATGAATGAACACTTTTTAGTAATGTTTTTGTAATTAATAATACAAATATAATAATATTATAGAAACGATAACATGAAAATAAATATTGACAGGTTTTTTTGATCATAATATAAATACATAGTTTAAAGTTTTTTTATAATTATAATTATATATGAATGAACACTTTTTAATAATGTTTTTGTTATGAATAATACATATATAATAATATTATAGGAAGGATAATATACAAATAAATATATAAAAATGTTTTTGATCATAATATAAATACATATTTTATAATATTTTTTTAATTATAATTATATATGAATGAACACTTTTTAATAATGTTTTTAATAATAATAATACATATATATTAATATTATAGTAAGGATAATATGCAATTAAATATTGACAGGTTTTTTTTTATCATAATATAAATACATATTTTATAATTTTTATATAACAATAATTATATATGAATGAACACTTTTTAATGATGTTTTTGTTATTAATAATACATATATAATAATATTATAGGAAGGATAATATACAAATAAATATATATAAATGTTTTTGATCATAATATAAATACATATTTTATAATATTTTTATAATAATAATTATATATGAATGAACACTTTTGAATAATATTTTTGTTATTAATAATACATATATAATAATATTATAGGAAGGATAATATACAAATAAATATATAAAAATGTTTTTGATCATAATACAAATACATATTTTATAATATTTTTATAATAATAATTATATATGAATGAACACTTTTTAATAATGTTTTTGTTATTAATAATACATATATAATAATATTATAGGAAGGATAATATGCAAATAAATATTCACAGAATTTTTTATCATAATATAAATACATATTTTAAAGTTTTTTATAATAATAATAATGTATGAATGAACACTTTTTAGTAATGTTTTTGTAATTAATAATACAAATATAATAATATTATAGAAACGATAATATGCAAATAAATATTGACAGGTTTTTTTGATCATAATATAAATACATAGTTTAAAGTTTTTTTATAATTATAATTATATATGAATGAACACTTTTTAATAATGTTTTTGTTATGAATAATACATATATAATAATATTATAGGAAGGATAATATACAAATAAATATATATAAATGTTTTTGATCATAATATAAATACATATTTTATAATATTTTTATAATAATAATTATATATGAATGAACACTTTTTAATAATGTTTTTGTTATTAATAATACATATATAATAATATTATAGGAAGGATAATATACAAATAAATATATATAAATGTTTTTGATCATAATATAAATACATATTTTATAATATTTTTATAATTATAATTATATATGATGAACACTTTTTAATAATGATTTTAATAATAATAATACATATATATTAATATTATAGTAAGGATAATATGCAATTAAATATTGACAGGTTTTTTTTATCATATTATAAATACATATTTTAAAATTTTTATATAAAAATAATTATATATGAATGAACAATTTTTAATGATGTTTTTGTTATTAATAATACATATATAATAATATTATAGGAAGGATAATATGCAAATAAATATTCACAGGTTTTTTTATCATAATATAAATACATATTTTAAAGTTTTTTATAATAATAATTATATATGAATGAACACTTTTTAGTAATGTTTTTGTAATTAATAATACAAATATAATAATATTATAGAAACGATAATATGAAAATAAATATTGACAGGTTTTTTTGATCATAATATAAATACATAGTTTAAAGTTTTTTTATAATTATAATTATATATGAATGAACACTTTTTAATAATGTTTTGGTTATGAATAATACATATATAATAATATTATAGGAAAGATAATATACAAATAAATATATAAAAATGTTTTTGATCATAATATAAATACATATTTTATAATATTTTTATAATTATAATTATATATGAATGAACACTTTTTAATAATGTTTTTAATAATAATAATACATATATATTAATATTATAGTAAGGATAATATGCAATTAAATATTGAAAGGTTTTTTTTATCATAATATAAATACATATTTTATAATTTTTATATAAAAATAATTATATATGAATGAAAACTTTTTAATGATGTTTTTGTTATTAATAATACATATATAATAATATTATAGGAAGGATAATATACAAATAAATATATATAAATGTTTTTGATCATAATATAAATACATATTTTATAATATTTTTATAATAATAATTATATATGAATAAACACTTTTGAATAATGTTTTTGTTATTAATAATACATATATAATAATATTATAGGAAGAATAATATGCAAATAAATATTCACAGGTTTTTTTATCATAATATAAATACATATTTTAAAGTTTTTTATAATAATAATAATATATGAATGAACACTTTTTAGTAATGTTTTTGTAATTAATAATCCAAATATAATAATATTATAGAAACGATAATATGGAAATAAATATTGACAGGTTTTTTTGATCATAATATAAATACATAGTTTAAAGTTTTTTTATAATAATAATTATATATGAATGAACACTTTTTAGTAATGTTTTTGTAATTAATAATAAAAATATAATAATATTATAGAAACGATAATATGCAAATAAATATTGACAGGTTTTTTTGATCATAATATAAATACGTAGTTTAAAGTTTTTTTATAATTATAATTATATATGAATGAACACTTTTTAATAATGTTTTTGTTATGAATAATACATATATAATAATATTATAGGAAGGATAATATACAAATAAATATATATAAATGTTTTTGATCATAATATAAATACATATTTTATAATATTTTTATAATAATAATTATATATGAATGAACACTTTTTAATAATGTTTTTGTTATGAATAATAAATATATAATAATATTATAGGAAGGATAATATACAAATAAATATATATAAATGTTTTTGATCATAATATAAATACATATTTTATAATATTTTTATAATAATAATTATATATGAATGAACACTTTTTAATAATGTTTTTGTTATTAATAATACATATATAATGATATTATAGGAAGGATAATATACAAATAAATATATATAAATGTTTTTGATCATAATATAAATACATATTTTATAATATTTTTATAATTATAATTATATATGAATGAACACTTTTTAATAATGTTTTTAATAATAATAATACATATATATTAATATTATAGTAAGGATAATATGCAATTAAATATTGACAGGTTTTTTTTATCATAATATAAATACATATTTTAAAATTTTTATATAAAAATAATTATATATGAATGAACACTTTTTAATGATGTTTTTGTTATTAATAATACATATATAATAATATTATAGGAATGATAATATACAAATAAATATATATAAATGTTTTTGATCATAATATAAATACATATTTTATAATATTTTTATAATAATAATTTTATATGAATGAACACTTTTGAATAATGTTTTTGTTATTAATAATACATATATAATAATATTATAGGAAGGATAATATACAAATAAATATATATAAATGTTTTTGATCATAATATAAATACATTTTTTATAATATTTTTATAATAATAATTATATATGAATGAACACTTTTTAGTAATGTTTTTGTAATTAATAATACAAATATAATAATATTATAGAAACGATAATATGCAAATAGATATTGACAGGTTTTTTTGAACATAATATAAATACATAGTTTAAAGTTTTTTTATAATAATAATTATATATGAATGAACACTTTTTAGTAATGTTTTTGTAATTAATAATACAAATATAATAATATTATAGAAACGATAATATGCAAATAAATATTGACAGGTTTTTTGATCATAATATAAATACATAGTTTAAAGTTTTTTTATAATTATAATTATATATGAATGAACACTTTTTAATAATGTTTTTGTTATGAATAATACATATATAATAATATTATAGAAAGGATAATATACAAATAAATATATATAAATGTTTTTGATCATAATATAAATACATATTTTATAATATTTTTATAATAATAATAATATATGAATGAACACTTTTTAATAATGTTTTTGTTATTAATAATACATATATAATAATATTATAGGAAGGATAATATACAAATAAATATATATAAATGTTTTTGATCATAATATAAAAACATATTTTATAATATTTTTATAATAATAATTATATATGAATGAACACTTTTTAATAATGTTTTTGTTATTAATAATACATATATAATAATATTATAGGAAGGATAATATACAAATAAATATATATAAATGTTTTTGATCATAATATAAATACATATTTTATAATATTTTTATAATTATAATTATATATGAATGAACACTTTTTAATAATGTTTTTGTTATTAATAATACATATATAATAATATTATAGGAAGGATAATATACAAATAAATATATATAAATGTTTTTGATCATAATATAAATACATATTTTATAATATTTTTATAATAATAATTACATATGAATGAACACTTTTTAATGATGTTTTTGTTATTAATAATACATATATAATAATATTATAGGAAGGATAATATACAAATAAATATATATAAATGTTTTTGATCATAATATAAATACATATTTTATAATATTTTTTATAATTATAATTATATATGAATGAACACTTTTTAATAATGTTTTTAATAATAATAATACATATATATTAATATTATAGGAAGGATAATATGCAATTAAATATTGACAGGTTTTTTTTATCATAATATAAATACATATTTTAAATCTTTTTATAATAATAATTATATATGAATGAACACTTTTTAGTAATGTTTTTGTAATTAATAATACAAATATAATAATATTAAAGAAACAATTATATGCAAATAAATATTGACAGGTTTTTTTGATCATAATATAAATACATAGTTTAAAGTTTTTTTATAATTATAATTATATATGAATGAACACTTTTTAATAATGTTTTTGTTATGAATAATACATATATAATAATATTATAGGAAGGATAATATACAAATAAATATATAAAAATGTTTTTGATCATAATATAAATACATATTTTATAATATTTTTATAATTATAATTATATATGAATGACCACTTTTTAATAATGTTTTTAATAATAATAATACATATATATTAATATTATAGTAAGGATAATATGCAATTAAATATTGACAGGTTTTTTTATCATAATATAAATACATATTTTATAATTTTTATATAAAAATAATTATATATGAATGAACACTTTTTAATGATGTTTTTGTTATGAATAATACATATATAATAATATTATAGGAAGGATAATATACAAATAAATATATATAAATGTTTTTGATCATAATATAAATTCATATTTTATAATATTTTTATAATAATAATTATATATGAATGAACACTTTTGAATAATGTTTTTGTTATTGATAATACATATATAATAATATTTTAGGAAGGATAATATACAAATAAATATATATAAATGTTTTTGATCATAATATAAATACATATTTTATAATATTTTTATAATAATAATTATATATGAATGAACACTTTTTAATAATGTTTTTGTTATTAATAATACATATATAATAATATTATAGGAAGGATAATATGCAAATAAATATTCACAGGTTTTTTTATCATAATATAAATACATATTTTAAAGTTTTTTTTTTAATAATAATAATATATGAATGAACACTTTTTAGTAATGTTTTTGTAATTAATAATACAAATATAATAATATTATAGAAACGATAATATGCAAATAAATATTGACAGGTTTTTTTGATCATAATATAAATACATAGTTTAAAGTTTTTTTATAATAATGATTATATATGAATGAACACTTTTTAGTAATGTTTTTGTAATTAATAATAAAAATATAATAATATTATAGAAACGATAATATGCAAATAAATATTGACAGGTTTTTTTGATCATAATATAAATACATAGTTTAAAGTTTTTTTTATAATTATAATTATATAATGAATGAACACTTTTTAATAATGTTTTTGTTATGAATAATACATATATAATAATATTATAGGAAGGATAATATACAAATAAATATATATAAATGTTTTTGATCATAATATAAATACATATTTTATAATATTTTTATAATAATAATTATATATGAATGAACACTTTTTAATAATGTTTTTGTTATGAATAATAAATATATAATAATATTATAGGAAGGATAATATACAAATAAATATATATAAATGTTTTTGATCATATATAAATACATATTTTATAATATTTTTATAATAATAATTATATATGAATGAACACTTTTTAATAATGTTTTTGTTATTAATAATACATATATAATGATATTATAGGAAGGATAATATACAAATAATATATATAAATGTTTTTGATCATAATATAAATACATATTTTATAATATTTTTATAATTATAATATATATGAATGAACACTTTTTAATAATGTTTTTAATAATAATAATACATATATATTAATATTATAGTAAGGATAATATGCAATTAAATATTGACAGGTTTTTTTATCATAATATAAATACATATTTTAAATTTTTATATAAAAATAATTATATATGAATGAACACTTTTTAATGATGTTTTTGTTATTAATAATACATATATAATAATATTATAGGAATGATAATATACAAATAATATATATAAATGTTTTTGATCATAATATAAAATACATATTTTATAATATTTTTATAATAATAATTTTATATGAATGAACACTTTTGAATAATGTTTTTGTTATTAATAATACATATATAATAAGATTATAGGAGGATAATATACAAATAAATATATATAAATGTTTTTGATCATAATATAAATACATATTTTATAATATTTTTATAATAATAATTATATATGAATGAACACTTTTTAGTAATGTTTTTGTAATTAATAATACAAATATAATAATATTATAGAAACGATAATATGCAAATAGATATTGACAGGTTTTTTTGAACATAATATAAATACATAGTTTAAAGTTTTTTTATAATAATAATTATATATGAATGAACACTTTTTAGTAATGTTTTTGTAATTAATAAATACAAATATAATAATATTATAGAAAACGATAATATGCAAATAAATATTGACAGGTTTTTTGATCATAATATAAATACATAGTTTAAAGTTTTTTTATAATTATAATTATATATGAATGAACACTTTTAATAATGTTTTTGTTATGAATAATACATATATAATAATACTATAGAAAGGATAATATACAAATAAATATATATAAATGTTTTTGATCATAATATAAATACATATTTTATATATTTTTATAATAATAATAATATATGAATGAACACTTTTTAATATGTTTTTGTTATTAATAATACATATATAATAATATTATAGGAAGGATAATATACAAATAATATATATAAATGTTTTTGATCATAATATAAAAACATATTTTATAATATTTTATAATAATAATTATATATGAATGAACACTTTTTAATAATGTTTTTGTTATTAATAATACATATATAATAATATTTATAGGAAGGATAATATACAAATAAATATATATAAATGTTTTTGATCATAATATAAATACATATTTTATAATATTTTTATAATTATAATTATATATAAATGAACACTTTTTAATAATGTTTTTGTTATTAATAATACATATATAATAATATTATAGGAAGGATAATATACAAATAAATATATATAAATGTTTTTGATCATAATATAAATACATATTTTATAATATTTTTATAATAATAATTACATATGAATGAACACTTTTTAATGATGTTTTTGTTATTAATAATACATATATAATAATATTATAGGAAGGATAATATACAAATAAATATATATAAATGTTTTTGATCATAATATAAATACATATTTTATAATATTTTTTATAATTATAATTATATATGAGTGAACACTTTTTAATAATGTTTTTAATAATAATAATACATATATATTAATATTATAGGGAAGGATAATATGCAATTAAATATTGACAGGTTTTTTTTTATCATAATAAAAAAATACATATTTTAAATCTTTTTATAATAATAATTATATATGAATGAACACTTTTTAGTAATGTTTTTGTAATTAATAATACAAATATAATAATATTAAAGAAACAATAATATGCAAATAAATATTGACAGGTTTTTTTGATCATAATATAAATACATAGTTTAAAGTTTTTTTATAATTATAATTATATAAGAATGAACACTTTTAATAATGTTTTTGTTATGAATAATACATATATAATAATATTTTAGGAAGGATAATATACAAATAAATATATAAAAATGTTTTGATCATAATATAAATACATATTTTATAATATTTTTATAATTATAATTATATATGAATGACCACTTTTTAATAATGTTTTTAATAATAATAATACATATATATAATATTATAGTAAGGATAATATGCAATTAAATATTGACAGGTTTTTTTTATCATAATATAAATACATATTTTATAATTTTTATATAAAAATAATTATATATGAATGAACACTTTTTAATGATGTTTTTGTTATGAATAATACATATATAATAATATTATAGGAAGGATAATATACAAATAAATATATATAAATGTTTTTGATCATAATATAAATACATATTTTATAATATTTTTATAATAATAATTATATATGAATGAACACTTTTGAATAATGTTTTTGTTATTAATAATACATATATAATAATATTTTAGGAAGGATAATATACAAATAAATATATATAAATGTTTTTGATCATAATATAAATACATATTTTATAATATTTTTATAATAATAATTATATATGAATAAACACTTTTTAATAATGTTTTTGTTATTAATAATACATATATATTAATATTATAGGAAGGATAATATGCAATTAAATATTGACAGGTTTTTTTTATCATAATTATAAATACATATTTTAAAGTTTTTTATAATAATAATTATATATGAATGAACACTTTTTAGTATGTTTTTGTAATTAATAATACAAATATAATAATATTATAGAAACAATAATATGCAAATAAATATTGACAAGTTTTTTTGATCATAATATAAATACATAGTTTAAAGTTTTTTTATAATTATAATTATATATGAATGAACACTTTTTAATAATGTTTTTGTTATGAATAATACATATATAATAATATTATAGGAAGGATAATTACAAATAATATATAAAATGTTTTTGATCATAATATAAATACATATTTTATAATATTTTATAATTATAATTATATATGAATGACACTTTTTAATAATGTTTTTAATAATAATAATACATATATATTAATATTATAGTAAGGATAATATGCAATTAAATATTGACAGGTTTTTTTTATCATAATATAAATACATATTTTATAATCTTTATATAAAAATAATTATATATGAATGAACACTTTTTAATGATGTTTTTATTATTAATAATACATATATAATAATATTATAGGAAGGATAATATACAAATAAATATATATAAATGTTTTTGATCATAATATAAATACATATTTTATAATATTTTTATAATAATAATTATATATGAATGAACACTTTGAATAATGTTTTTGTTATTAATAATACATATATAATAATATTATAGAAGGATAATATACAAATAAATATATATAAATGTTTTTGATCATAATATAAATACATATTTTATAATATTTTTATAATAATAATTATATATGAATGAACACTTTTTAGTAATGTTTTTGTAATTAATAATACAAATATAATAATATTATAGAAACGATAATATGCAAATAAATATTGACAGGTTTTTTGATCATAATATAAATACATAGTTTAAAGTTTTTTTATAATTATAATATATATGAATGAACACTTTTTAATAATGTTTTTGTTATGAATAATACATATATAATAATATTATAGAAAGGATAATATACAAATAAATATATATAAATGTTTTTGATCATAATATAAATACATATTTCATAATTTTTATAATATAATAATATATGAATGAACACTTTTTAATAATGTTTTTGTTATTAATAATACATATATAATAATATTATAGGAAGGATAATATACAAATAAATATATATAAATGTTTTTGATCATAATATAAAAACATATTTTATAATATTTTTATAATAATAATTATATATGAATGAACACTTTTTAATAATGTTTTTGTTATTAATAATACATATATAATAATATTATAGGAAGGATAATATACAAATAAATATATATAAATGTTTTGATCATAATATAAATACATATTTTATAATATTTTTTATAATTATAATTATATATGAATGAACACTTTTTAATAATGTTTTTGTTATTAATATACATATATAATAATATTATAGGAAGGATAATATACAAATAAATATATTAATGTTTTTGATCATAATATAAATACATATTTTATAATATTTTTATAATAATAATTACATATGAATGAACACTTTTTAATGATGTTTTTGTTATTAATAATACATATATAATAATATTATAGGAAAGGATAAATATACAAATAAATATATTTAAATGTTTTTGATCATAATATAAATACATATTTATAATATTTTTTATAATTATAATATATATGAATGAACACTTTTTAATAATGTTTTTTATAATAATATACATATATAATAATATTATAGGAAGGATAATAAGCAATTAAATATTGACAGGTTTTTTTTATCATAATATAAATACATATTTTAATCTTTTTATAATAATAATTATATATGAATGAACACTTTTTAGTAATGTTTTTGTAATTAATAATACAATATAATAATATTAAAGAAACAATTATATGCAAATAAATATTGACAGGTTTTTTTTGATCATAATATAATACATAGTTTAAAGTTTTTTTATAATTATAATTATATATGAATGAACACTTTTTAATAATGTTTTTGTTATGAATAAATACATATATAATAATATTATTGGAAGGATAAATATACAAAATA